>NW_021836787.1:10000-22725 GCF_006345805.1 Octopus sinensis | reverse complement strand
GAACACGTGTTTGAGAAGAAAGCTTCTTAACACCCAGCCACTCCTCTGTATTTCTAAGATTTTAATTCTCCCCTGTCGCTGCCAGTAAGGGGGTGTCCACTGCGGGTAGCATCTCTGCTACCTTCACTTTAACAACCCTCCGACCAAGGTATATCTATCTATCTATCTATCTATCTATCTATCTATCTATCTATCTATCTATCTATCTATCATCGATCTATTTCTGTCTTATGTCTGTCTATATATCTGTCTGTCTATCTATCTCTCTATCTCTCTCTCTCTCTCTCTCTCTCTCTATCATCTATCTCTCTATCTATCTATCTATCTATCTATCTATCTATATTATTATCTATATATATATATATATATATATATATATATATATATATATATATATATATATATGTATATATATCTTGGCGGGTACAATTCCCGAGATCCATGGACGAGTTATCTCCAACAGTCGTTGTCCTTCATCATCGCTGCCAAGTCCTGTGTTTCCCTTAGGGCATTAACATATGTTATACTCGGTCTCACTCTTTGCATGTGTCACAGGAGCAATGGGTGCAGTATCAACTCTGAAAGACAGTGAGCATGTCCAGCTAATCTCAGTCACTTCCGTATTATTTTCGAGCGAGCTACTGGGAGGCTGTCGTACAGCTCTGAGTAGTTCATCCTAAGTGTATACTGATTAATGTTTAGAGTCATCCTCAGCATTCTCGTGTAGCACCCATGCCCCATCTGAGTGAGTTTCTTGGTCAGTGTCCAAGTCTCAGACCCGTACAATAGCACAGACTCCACTGCAGCAAGGAAGAGACGGATCTTCAAGAATTTACGACGGTCTAACATCCATACAGTTCTCAAGGTGTGTGATACCGCCCAGGATTTGCACTTCCTCTCAACTATATCACCCTCTGTGTTCCCAATCTTTGCTCTCAGATACAGGAAGTCCTCAACAAACTCTGTTGGCTTCCCGCCTACATTCAAAACTTTCTCTGGATTCTTAATTTTCCCTATCAGATACTTCATCTTATTCTCATTCATTTTCAGCCCACACACATCGACACAGTGTCCACATCCTACATCAACACCTCTGCCTCCCGCACTGTGTTTGCTCCTGTCGTCACCAAATTCAGCATCAGATATCTTTTTAGCCTTGACCCAACTGCTCTGAGTTGGCGCTACAGTAAAGCCAGAGCACTGGTGTTTCTCACACGCAAGGCTCATACAGTAGTCCACTACAATATATATATACATATATATACATTTACATTATTTACATTTCACGGATATTTGTCCTTATCTTGTGAGGTACATTTGTCATCTCAATATGGCTAACCACTAAGGGAGGGTGTTACTGTAGCTTGTAGCCCCAGTAGAACATCTCCAGCTGCTTTAGGCACACTTTCTGTGCTCTTTCGGCAATAATAAATCTCTGAACGAGGTATAAACAGTAACTGCACGGCAATGTGAGGTATAATTGCCATCTCAATATGGCTAACCACTAAGGGTGGGTGTTACTGTAGCTTGGTAGCCACTTAGGTTGACGAGGGAAGGATGACCTCCCTTTGCAAATACCGAAAGGGCACAGAAGTGTGCCTAAAGCCAGCTGGAGGAGACGTTCTCCTGGGGCTTAAACCACATACCGACAATATTAGAAATAGCAGTCAAAGGGCTACTATTTCTTTTACTACAAAAATAAGTCTCCACAAACAACAGTATTTGTAACTTGTTGCAAAAAAACCCTTATGTGAGTTACAAATACTGTTGTTTGTGGAGACTTATTTTTGTAGTAAAAGAAATAGTAGCCCTTTGACTGCTATTTCTAATATTTTTGGTATGTGGTTTAAGCAACTTGTTGCAAAAAACCCTTATATATATATGTATAAATATCACCATCACCATCACCATCACTACTAAGCGAGCAGGCCAACAGAAGAAAGAGTGGGAGAAAGGGTGGTGAAAGAGTACAGCATGGATCACCACCCCCTGCCGGAGTCTCGTGGAGATGTTAGGTGTTTTCGCTCAATAAACATTCACAACGCCCGGTCTGGGAATCGAAACCGCGAGTCCGCTGCCCTAACCACTAGGCCATTGCGCCTCCACATATATATATATTTGAGTAGTTGAATGAATTATCTTATTGAGGATAATTCGAAAGATAACAGATACCTGGGTAGCAAATTCACATCAGAAAGAACACGGTTGAAGCTACGTCACTAGGGCATAGACTACGTGTCTTCGTGCGGAAATTTGTATATTTATTTTAAAATTATAAGTATATGAAAGAATGCAGTTGAACGACTAGTTAACAAATATCCTTTATTCTCGACATATGTTTCGAAGGCTCATATTCCTAATCCGAAGAATAGGAGTACATTATGCAGATTTCTCATCAGGAAAATCAAGGTACTTATGTCGACATCAAAATGCACAAAAAACTAGCTGACCGCTCTCAAGGAGCCCATGGCGATAATGAGTGTCTCTTTATAAGGAGTGACGTCACTCTTTATAAAGATACACTCTTATCGCCATGGGCTCCTTGAGAGCGGTCAGCTAAAAGTTTTTTGTGCATTTTGACGTCACTCCTTATAAGAGACATCATATCGCAGGGCTATGAGAGCGGTCAGCTAAAAGTTTTTTGTGCATTTTGATGTCGATATGTACCTTGATTTTCCTGATGAGAAATCTGCATAATGTACTCCTTATTCTTATTAGGAATATGCAGCCTTCGAAACATATGTCGAGATAAAGATATTTGTTAACTAGTCGTTCAATCTTTCATATACTTATAATTTATATATATATGTATATATATATATATATATATATATATATATATATATATGTACATATGTATGTACGTATAGATGTAGGATGTATATATATATTTCTGTGAGACTTAGACGTTGGAAAAGCAACCAACTGCTGGTAGTGTACCCAATTATTCATATTCGAATGCTGATTATATATGTAGCGCAGGTTTTCCTGAACGTGTGTGTGCGTGTATATACGTTTTTATCTCTCTTGTCATTGTCTGTGTTTGCCCCCTCACTCACAACTGGTGCTGGATGGTTTAGGTTCACGAGAACTAGCTGCTCGGCACAAGAAAGCGATAGAATTAGTACCAGGCTTAAGAACAATACATAATCGGAGTCGATATGTTCGCCGAAAGCTTTTCAAAGGGGTCATCCTTGAATTAGGATAATAAAGGAGCGTGTGCGTGTGTGTATGCCTTTATAATACATAAAACATAGTGAATAGAAATGAAGACTTTATTGTAGATGGCCTAATTAAGAGTGAAATACAAACGGTGAAAAAAGCCTTCTACATTTTGGATATGCGGCACAACTATTCTTGTGAATGCAATAAATCTTAAAACAATCTGCAGAGCGAAGAAAAGAATGGCACCTTTTTAAGTATAAATGAATTTGTCATAGTTAATATTTTCGGCTGCCTGGGTGCATGGTGTTGCTACACATTTCTATCTGCTTTATATATGTATGAAATGAAAGGAAAGTTACATAAATGCACACGCACACGCATCCACAGATATACAACACATTCAGACATGTATGCATACACATAAACACACACACCCACATACACAACACACATATATATATATATATATATATATACATATACATATATATATACATGTATGCATAAATATATATACATATGTATACATGTATATGTAAATATATATATATACATATGTACAAATATATACAAGTAAATATATGCATGTATATATGTATATATATATGTGTGTGTGTACATCTATATACGTATACACACACACACACACACACACACACACACACACACACCACACATATATATATATATTATATATATATATATATATACATATACATACGCAAGACTCAGATTATTACCTAGAAATAATATCGCAATTCTTTTAAATGTGTTACCGTGAAATATTATATACTGCAAGGGACCTCTTATAGGAAACACAATTGCTTTTCTTACCGCAATATTTATCAAATATTGCGAAAGTTATTGCAATAAAATTACATTAGGCGCATCTATGAGATATTACATGACGTAATATACGTTGAGTGTCTCAAAAAGCTATTATAATTCTATTTCATTTTGCGTGTATGTGATGTAGAATATTGTTGAACGTGTGAAATATATACGGAATAGTAAAACAGTAAATAAATTCGAA
This sequence comes from Octopus sinensis, assembly GCF_006345805.1. Classification (NCBI taxonomy): domain Eukaryota; kingdom Metazoa; phylum Mollusca; class Cephalopoda; order Octopoda; family Octopodidae; genus Octopus; species Octopus sinensis. The sequence continues at coordinate 18,527 of NW_021836787.1, read as the reverse complement.
GAACGATTGTGCTTTATACAATTTTGTATGATGCTATCGACACTGCGGTATTGTAACACACGAAACGTGTCTGTATGTGCATGAGTGGTGATAACATAAAATAAATCAAATACAAGAAATAATTTTGAATAAGAATGCTTGTAGATTTTATCATTGCAATTTTAGAATGTTTAAATTTATAGAACATATATTGGAATATCAAATATTCCTTAGAGAATATATATCCACAAAGGCATATACACACATACCACACATACATAAAAACATACATACAATATATGCATATATGTGTGTGTGTGTATATATACGTGTGTGTAAATATATATATATATATATTTATATTACTACAAATTTGGGATATTTACCGATAAACACCTATTCACGATAAACCCTTGGTATGGTATACGCAGAGAAAATTAAATCAAATACAATAATTAAAATAACATTGCATAAATTTAGTTAAATAAATATATCTTACCTATTATTAATCTGTGGGGAAAGAAGGTAGTACTAGTAATCGCTACACGTTTTTCTGCACTAGTGGGGTGTGTAGTAAGGCTATACTTAATACATAAATCTGCCAGTGCGTCCCCAGGCTTCGTATATTATTATGTACGGGGAAAGTTGAAAATTACAAATTAAAAAATTATATTAAAATAAAAATTACAAATATATTTGAAAAATATTAGATACCTAAAGTAAAATGAAGATATCTTATGCTCTACCTAAGGAGATTTTAACGTTTAAATTAGAAACATATCAAATCCTATAATATATCTAAATAAATATTATAGAACTTGTATTATTTGTAATAATTTAGTGTAAAACATACCCCGGTCACTAAAATATATTTTACGTCAAATGTTAGCTAATAGTCTAGAATAAAATTAATTAGTAACTACATTACAATATAATGTTTAATCCAGCAAGTTCAAGAGCAAATGTACGTATAGACACACACAAACACATACAGCTGTGTATGTGCATGTGTGTATGTGTATATATGCATAGCAAATAGTGAGACGGAACATGAAGTATACGAGATACTTTATTGCCTACAAAGATCATTTTGACCCATCGTGCATAGATCGGTCACGGGTGAAACATTATACGATTGGTTTTGATGTAGAAATTCTTTCTCTTGCCATTATATATATATATATATACATATATATATATATATATATATATATATATATATTATTTATATATATTTTTTATATATATTATATGTGAATATATATATATATATATATACATATACATATATATATATATATATATATAGGATTATATACATTTACATATACATATATTATATATATATATATATATATATATATATATATATAAAGATCGAAGGTTCGAGATGAATGAAGAAAGTTAGCTTCAAGCAATCAGCAATAAATATAAAAAAAACTCTCGGGGGACAATAGTGCTTTGTTGAGACTGAAGGTTGTGGAATTTTTCGTATCGAAGGACGATAATTTGAAAAAAGTTCTTTTAATATTTTACGATTGCCGAGTGTGCGAATAATAATATTTTCTATTCTGGGCACAAAGCCCGAAATTGCTGTGGAGGGAGTCAGTCGATTAGATCGATCCCAGTACGCAACTGATATTAAATTTATCAATCCTCAAATGATGAAAGGCAAAGTCGACTGCGGTGGAATTGCGAGGAACTATATATAAGCGAAACAGAGAATGCATTATCAAGACGCTCACGAGTCTACCCACAACAAATCCGGTAGACCAATTTCGCCAGATTCCACTGAGCGAACATATTAAAACATGTTTTCAAAAAATGATTCTAATTGTTCCTTTCCACAAACTACATGACACAAGTCAGGTTGGAAGAAAGATAAAAGAAAAAAGGGTTTATTAAAATGTTGAAACAGATTCTGAACGGAAATAGCAACAATAATATAACAACGAGTTAATGATGTGGTTCAAAAATATCTCTAATATGTGAATATAAACAAATTTCAGAATATAGTTATACCTGTGCAAACCTGATGCATGCGGATTGGTCTAAGGATTGCAAACCTGATGCATGCGATTGGTTTAAGATGCATGCGGATTGGTCTAAACCGTATTCTAAAAATTCAGTTTGTTGGAACGTTCTAAGAGGTACTACAGTTGTCAACAAACTCAACTGTCAGTCAAGCAAATTTAAAATCTGATGATTACTCTGTGCATGAAAGCTCCAATTAAACTTTATGCACATTAAAAATATTTTTTAATATTAAAATACTATATTAACAATCGGGAAAACCAGACCATGTTTTAACTTTATTCAAATGATATATGTTGCGTGGTGTGTGTGTGTGTGTATGTTTGTGTGTGTGTACATATAGAGAGATGTGCAGGTGATATCCAACCAAACTTCACAATTTTCACCATGTTTTAGTGCAAAGAAACAATTTCTATCTAAGAAGGTTTAAATAAAGAAATTTTTTAATTAAAAAAATACTGAAAACGTCTGAATGTGAACGCAAAACCAGCTTTGATCTCAGTATATATTTCAATACAAGATCATTTACGCATCATTGCATATTTAGCTTTTGAAGTTTTGTGTATATTTATCTCCTCCCTAAAAGATGAAGTATTACCTGCCCTATCCACGCACAACATAGACTAAAATCTTGTTAAGAAAATAAGAAATTACAATAATCTCAATGAGACGATTAGCGAAAGAGAAAACGGTCAACAAACACAATATAAATTATTTCAAATATATTGAAATTATACAAGGAGTATATATTTTTATTTTTTATCTTATATATATATATGTATATATATATTAACAATGAGGATAAAATCTTAAAAGAATTATCAGTAGTCAGCGTGAAAAACCTCGTAAGAGAAAAAATCCGTAAATCTTCCTCTTTGAAAATATTGAGGGTACTACTATTCGTAGATACCAACACGCTAAGAGGGACCAATGCGGTCAAAACTACTAAAAATAAACAAAATTTTACCGAATGCAAAACTTCAAAACACATCATTTTTTTAAATGATGCACTGATGAACATGAAATGCATATTCTGCATTAAATGCGAAATCACATGTGATATGTAACTGAATTCTTTTTTAAAATGATGTGTTTTGAAGTTTTGCATTCGGTAATATTTTGTTTATTTTTAGTAGTTTTGACCGCATTGGTCCCTCTTAGCGTGTTGGTATCTACGAATAGTAGTACCCTCAATATAATATATATATATATATATATATATATATATATATATATACTGTTGTGTCTGGGGAGAGTGCCTTATTATTTAACACACTCACCGGTAAAATTTCCACTTTTTCTTATTTTTATTTTCTAAACTTTTCTTTGCGTCTTGCAACCTTTTCAATAGTCTTGACTATTGAAAATAAAAATAAGAAATAAGTGGAAATTTTACCGGTGAGTGTGTTAAATAATAAGGTACTAAAAGAGAATGATTCTCCCCAGACACAACAGAATATGCTTCAACACACGAACTCATATAAAGAATCTTGCAAAGCAAATCCAAAAACGAAATATATATATATATTGAGCTACAATTCACCACTTTGGGATAATCGAAATTACTGTAATTTAAAATACATACATTTTCAAATTACCATCCAAGATCACTAAAAAACGCACTTATATATAATATTAGTAAAAAAAGAATAACATATCTATCTTCCAAATGTATGAACATTTTAATAAACCGATTTTCTTTTATGGTTCTTCCAAACACATGTGCCATGTAGTTTGTGGAAAGGAAAAATTAGAAACATTTTTTGACTACATGTTTATTAACGTTCGCTCAATGGAATTTGGCGAACATTAATGAGGATATATTTAACAAACACATAAACCAATATAATATTGCTTTACTTAATGCTGGATATAAAGATAAAATAAAATACTCAATACGTAATAGTAATAATATAAATAATAACACAATTAAATGCAAATTAAATATAAAAATTTTTACAACCCCACTAATAATGAAAAACAAAAATAAATGATAACAATACTACTACTACTACTACTACTAAGACTACTACTACTACTACTTCTACTACTACTACTACTACTACCAATAATAATAATAATAGTAATAATAATAATATGTTAACCATAACTAGTATTAAAATGCTAAACATAATAACTATAACAATAAAATTAAAATATGTACACTACACCAAATAATAAAGATAAATTAAATAATAATGAAATAACTTGTACTTTTAATGAACATCGTAAAGATAACCCAAAATCCTTTAAATATAATAAATATAAAATAGATAATCGTACACCTATAATTAATAATAATATAGACAGACCTAATAAAATTTGGTTAATAACCCAATTTGCTAACAAATGAAAAATAATTTAGTTAAATCAATTTTTATAATTATTAATAAACATTTTATTATTAATAATGGATATGAAATAATTAATAATTAAACTATCAATATTGGATGTAGTTTAACCAACAACTAATCTACTATTATATCTTCCATAAACAATAAGAAGCTCGACAAACCCTACTTAAATAGAAACACATATAATATATTTTTTATTCCTTTACTACCCACAAGGGGCTAAACATAGAGGGGACAAACAAGGACAGACAAAGGGATTAAATCGATCACATCGACCCCAGAGCGTAACTGGTATTTAATTTATCGACCCCGAAAGGATGAAGGGCAAAGTCGACCTCGGCGGAATTTGAACTCAGAACACTTAACGGCAGACGAAATACGGCTACGCATTTCGCCCGGCGTGCTAACGTTTCTGCCAGCTCGCATATAATAGCAACTGCTTTAACTGCCTTGAACACAACACACATTCTATTGGAATTAAATCTGGTAATTATAATAATACAACTCCTAACAACTGCACCCGAAGAAACAGCACTACAATGATATATAACACTCCGTCATCAAATACACATATAAATAATAATACTTATATTAATTGTTACTGTGGGATTAGAAATAATTGTTTATTTAAGAACACATGCAAAATACAAAGCATAATATATCCATGTAGAGTTAAAACTCTAGAAAATAAATATTATTACATTTGAACTACTGAAAAGGAAATTTTTAAAAAATCGTATTTCTCCCCACCTATACACATTTAGAAATAAACATAAATCTAACTCGACAGGACTAAGTTAAATTTATCTGGGAATTTAAGGATAATAATATCAATTTTAATATTAAATGAAATATATTTCAGTGTCTTCTTATAGAATAAATAATAAAAAATGCTTTCTTTGTTCAAATGAAATTTTTTTATTCCTATAGCTATATACCCCCTACTCAGACTTATTTCTTTTTTCTACATGGGAAAATATCATTTTCCAAATATAAATAATTTTTCAATAATAACGCAATTACTTCTCTCACATACATAGCTGTATACTTTAACCCTAAACGTTTCCCATTAGAAGTATGCATGAAGGACGTGAATACACATTTATTCGTTATTTGCTCGTTCTATACTGACGCTTGAGATTTTGAGGCTTATTCGGAACAGGATATGTGGAAAATACTGAACTTCCTCCGTGGCTGTATCGCATTTCTGCTGTAAATAAACCCGAAGAAAATAAACGGTCATGTTGACACTTATCCCCAAAAGAGATGTATTGTTCATGGGAGAAGTTTCAATGTACGCGACTTGTTTTTGTTTCTCGGCATCGCTGTACCTGGGGATTGTTCCCTAAATGCTGCATATAAGTTGAAGTCTGAGAAAGCTTCTAAAGCGTAATGGACACTGGAGAAACGTGTCTTTTCAGATAGGCACTTGTAAATACTAAGCTTTCGCATCGGCAATGCCTGACTAATCAACGCCCTACTCCGATAGTTATCTTAGAGACAGACCCTAGAGCGCTGGTGCACTAAAATATTAGTGAAATATCAGTAAAAGTGTCTGACTGTTGTCCTTTATCTTGTATTTGTTTTAGTCATTCGACTGCGGCCATGCTGGAGCAAGGCCTTGAAGTGTTTTTATTGAAAAATATCAATCCTAATACTTATGTTAACTTCCCTTACTCACATTTGCATCCACAATACGCTCATTCCAGGGAAAAGATTTTTAATCGAGCACCGTATTTCTCTGCTTCTCAGCTCAACACCATATCCGGCAATTAATGATGCTGAGGCAGCAGATTCTTGGAATTTCAGCTGCTTCCCCGGGTCGACACAGACACACATATACATACGTGTATGCGCGTGTGTGTGTGTGTGTGTTTGTGACGTTGTGGTTTTTATATTAATGTAAAAGTGCACACACGGTCATATTTCATACGTAAATGTGTCTATATAAATGTAGAGAGATATTATATTTTAAAAAGATTGACATAGTTTTCTTCGCACCATGGTGACAAACAAATCATTTGAGTCGATAATGTCGGATATTTCTATGAATATTAAAAAGAAAAATTGCAAACGATAGCTTGTGATCTAATATCTTGTGACGAGGTGCAAAGAACTGTCAATACGTATGCAGCAGTCGGCCGTTGTGTTCAGAGTGGTAGCATAGGAGCATTGGAGTGAAGTTAGAGCAGGGATAACGAACTTGTTTACGTTTAAGATATCCTCGTGTGCAATTATGATTTATGATAAATAATAGTTTGTCTTTTTGCAAGAATGAAAACACTATCGGTTGTGGTCTGCTGCATTCTTGGGTATGTAGACTTCTCTGTCTTTCTTACGTTAGAAATGCCTCGACAAAGGTGAAGAAGATGCTGATAATAATGGTGTTCTTGCTACGGCCGAAGCTTGATGTATATATATATTCTTTTACTTGTTTCAGTCATTTGACTGCGGCCATGCTGGAGCACCGCCTTTAATCGAGCAACTCGACCCCGGGACTTATTCTTTTGTAAGCCCAGTACTTATTCTATCGGTCTCTTTTGCCGAACCGCAAAGTAACGGAGGACATAAACGCACCAGCATCGGTTGTCAAGCAATGCTAGGGGGACAAACACAGACACACAAACACACATATATATACATATATACGACGGGCTTCTTTCAGTTTCCGTCTACCAAATCCACTCACAAGGCTTTGGTCGGCCCGAGGCTATAGTAGAAGACACTTGCCTAAGATGCCACGCATGTGGTTGGTAAACAATCTATTTACCACACAGCCACTCCTGCGCCTATAGCCACTCCTGCGCCTATATATATATATATATATATATATATTATATATATATATATATATATATATATATATGCATGCATGTATGTATGTATATGTATATATATATAGATATTTTATTAAGAACGTATTAGAGTACAGAATAAAAGCTTGTCCACCATCAGAATTCACCCTGTACCATCCATTGGTAGTATCACACGTTCTTCCAGGTTTGCGCTTGGGCTTCTTTCGTGTAGGAAAAGATAATTGAAAAAATTTAGAGTCAACAAGAAGGGGTACATTTGGACATTTATTTTTTAATCGCTACAATTGTTTCCACGCAACGTAGTTGTCCAGGCGTGCAGGTATTTGATTATGCCACTATCTCCCTGCATTATGAGTTCCAGTGGGTTTTCCTCAAGCGATATTCTTTTATCTTTTTATATGTTTCAGCCTTGAGGCTGCGGACATGCTATAGAACCACCAGTGAAAAACATGCGTTCCTATGCCAGGTATCAAACCCTGGCCGCCTGACCACCAGTCAAAAACAACACACCACGATAGACTCAGTGACCACTATTAAATTTAGACCACGACAGAGTGAGGACGTCCTTGAAGCAAGGAATGGGAACTTACGGAGACAATATTTACTTATCGACCGAGGAAAACCAACTAGATCTCATTATGCAAGTAAATAGTTGCATAATCATATACCTGCACGGGTGGAGAACTAAGTTGCGTGAAAACAATTTGAAGCGATCAAAAAGTTAAATGTCCAACCGTGCTCCTTCTTGTTGACTCACGTTTTAAATTATATATATATATATATATATCTTTATATATAAAAGTGAGGTTGTGTGCTGTCTGTCTCCTATGATTTAGATTCCTAACTACTCCCATATTTTGCGGTGCAGTGTAACTAAAAGCGGGTATCTTATAGTTGTGATTCATATCGAGCCCTTCTGGGTATTAGCGCGCGTCTACGATGAGTCTACGATTTAAAAAACAATTTACCATCATTTTTTCCCATTTTTAATGCATTTTTGGCATATATAAGGGAAGTAACTCTCTAAAAATGTATTATTAAATCTCAGAACGTAAAAAAGCTACAGTAACACCACCCCATTGTGGTTAACCATATTGAGATGGCTATTATACTTTACATCTCTAAAAATGCTTATATATTTGTTTCCCTTACAAACCCGAGCAACGGCGGGCGATACTGCTAGTATATATATATATATATGAACAGAACTTAGGCTACATGAAATAGATTTGTCATATCTCTCTGATGGTAAAAAGCTGTGGAAACACCCAGTTCGGCCTGTGTCGCCATCTATTAGGAATCCCATACTTCGATATTTCGAGTTTTATAACTCTTGTGAATGAG
>NW_021836787.1:0-5000 GCF_006345805.1 Octopus sinensis | reverse complement strand
TTAGCTGCTATTTCTAATGAGTTCAGTATGCGGCAAAGTAATTTATTTTACTAAGCCCTTTTATATAATGTAATAATTTGAATTCGCCTTGAATGGTCCCTTTGCATACTGAACACTTGGTGAAATTGATTAATAATTAATTAATTTTGCCCTCAATTGTTGAAATTATAATTAATCTCCCTCTGATTAATGCTTCGGATTTTACCGAAATAAGCATAGTTTGATGATTTTAACCCACGCTGGTGGAAAGGGGAGAACAGAGATTCTTCGCTTGCTTATTTGAATGTGTTGGCACTGTTAGTTGGGAGCAGATCTTCGAAAGGGTATGTTCTTATTTTCAGTGTTTCCAAATCCAAACCAAGGAATTTCTGAGCCGATGATAGAAATGTTGTTTTGACTAATCTTGAAACGTACGTTCTCGAATAACTTAGCATTTGATTTTTCGATGTCCTTACCCCCAAACTTGTGTGAGTTGAATTAAGCAAACACTATATATGAGAGAGATTTTCTTTAAGTATTAGAAATAGCTTTAAAAAAGTTTTTTAGCTGCTATTTCTAATGAGTTCAGTATGCGGCAAAGTAATTTATTTTACTAAGCCCTTTTATATAATATATATATATATATAATATATTAATAGATAAAACATATGCATATGTATATACATATATGTACGTACCTACCTCTACATGTATATATACACGCATATATGGGTACAGGACACCCCAAAAAACGTCGAACACAATGAGAAACGGTAACATAAACACAAAAACAAGGAACAGGACATTTTTCTTAAAGAACAAAAAAATAGAGTACAAGGCAAATAATACAAGGAAAAATCCCCCTGTACCCATATATGCGTGTATATATACATGTAGAGGTGGGTACGTACATATATGTATATATATATGCATATGTTTTATTTATTAATATATTATATGACGGAAAGCACGCATCCATTTCTAAGTAAGATTGTTCTTGATATATATATAATAATATTAGGGGTAGGTAACTTATCCTGTTCAGGCTATATTATTAGCATTATCCATCGTTTGAGAATTTTAAAAATGACTTCTTTAACTTTATAAGACATCTCAACGCTTCTAAAGCAAACTTCGTTTGTTTGCTTGCTTTTATCGTAATATGAATTTAACGTGCGATACTGTCTCATAAAAGCGAGATTTCTATATATCTTAAATTTGCGGAAGAAGTTGCGGTAAGGGAAGGTTAGCTTAAAGGTCAGCGCACCGCGACGCGTAATCCCGGGGGTATGAGTTCGAGTCTCATAACTGGCCGCCAACACTTTTTTCTGCAAATTAGGGGTAGTTTATCTTGTTCAGGCTATAATATTAGCATTGTCGTGCTTTTGAGAATTTAAAAGATCACATATATACATAGAGACAGAAAATGAGAGACAGACAGACAGGCGCACAAACAGGCAGAAACAGAGAGGGTGAGGGAGGATGGAGGAGAGAATGAGAAGTATATATATATAGACTGATAGATATACATTTTCTCCTTTTTCTCTTTTACTTGTTTCAGTCATTTGACTGCGGCCATGCTGGAGCACCGCCTTTTTAGTCGAGCAAATCAACCCCAGGACTTATTAGTTGTAAGCCTAGTACTTATCCTATCGGTCTCTTTTGCCGAACCGCTAAGTAACGGGGACGTAAATACACCAACATCGGTTGTCAAGCGATGTTGGGGAGACAAACACAGACACACAAACACACACACACATATATGTATATACATATATATATACGACGGGTTTCCTTCAGTTTCCGTCTAACAAATCCACTCACAAGGCATTGGTCGGCCCAGGGCTATAGCAGAAGACACTTGCCCAAGAAGCCACGCAGTGGGACTGAACCCGGAACCAAGTGGTTGGTTAGCAAGCTACATACCACACAGCCACTCCTGCGCCTATGTACACTTTTACTATTAAATGCATTTAATATTGTTTTATATATCGGCTTACCTAACTTGCTTATTTACTCCTATATAAATGTTTGTGTGTGTATGTGTATTTGTGTGTGTGTATGTGTGTATCTGGATAGATATATGATAAGTTTCTTTATTGGCCACACAGGGCTGCACACAGATGGTACAAGTTACAAGGTAGATCTTTTCTTTTGGGGGATGAAAAAACAAAAACAAAAAAACAAAAGAAACAAAAAAAAGGTGGCGTAGGTTTTCGATCAAAAAGGATCGTAAAAGGGGAAAAAAAGAACGAAAAAAAAGAAAAAAAGGAAAACGAACAAAAGAAAAGAGAAATGAAAAAAGAAGAAAAAAGGGGAAAAAAGGATCAATAGATATATGATAGATAGACAGACAGATAGCTAGCTAGATAGATACATAAATAGATAGACAGACTGATAGATAGATAGTTAAATAGATAGACAGATAGACGAAAAGTGGTTAGGAGTCCATACAAATCAAAAATTATAATTAAAATGAGGAAATAATGTTGGAAGCATTATATTTTAGAGAATATTTAATACAATATACGTGGTTTCGATGTATCCAACATCAAATACTAGAGATATAAAAACGAATTTTGTGTCAGTCAAAGTGAAAAAGCAATTTTGTGGGGTTTAATAGTTTGTGCCACGATTTCATTTCTTAAGATCTCAAAATTGGCTACAAACAGTTAACCCCCAACAAAACAAAGCAAAAAATGATTTTCTCACTGACTCACACAAAACGTCTGTCTAATATCTCTAATATTTAATATGATGGACTCATTAAAACCTGTAATATTATATTAATCATTCTTTAAACTATACTTCTGTGCCTTTCCCAATGTATTCACTTCTTTATATATATATATATATTAGGCTGAGTAAACAGTAAGCAACGGTTTTAAACCTGAGATTCATGACAATGTATTTCAACAACGCCGAAATGCTTATTCATCAAATTAAGTATATATACAATCAACACATTTTTGCAAACGAGTTCCCAGTTTCTTTATTCTGGTAACATAAAAAAACCGGAATTCTGGAGCTGATGAACTCTTTGAACGCACTTTCTGCATCGGTTTGATTTCTGAACTCTTTGACTTGCAGGAAACCATCAAGCTGGTTGGAAAAGTGGTAGTCAGTAGGAGAAAGGCCAGGGGAATAAGCTGCCATATTCTTTCAACTTCTGGAGCGTGATTAGGGAAACGTGTGGGCAAGCATTATCATGAAGAATGATTTGCCTCTTCTGTTGACCAGTTTGGGACGGTGGAGTATCAGTGTTTCATTTATTTTGGCAATTTCATGGCAATATCTTTCTTCAGTAATGGTTTCTCCGGGTTTTATGAAGTTATGGTGGATAACCCCAACAGTATACCACCAAACAATTACCTTAACCTTCTCTTTGAAGAGCTCGGGTTAGGGAGAGTTTTCAGTGCTTCATTTTGGTCCAAGAATCCACTTTTCATCGCAAGTTACAATACGGTCGAGAAATGGATTGGTCTGGTGACGGAGAAGAAGCGACAACCAAATTTTATATCTGCGTATTTTATGATTTTCCTTCAAATCATGTGGTACCCATTTGTCGAGGTTTCTTGATTTTCCGATCGCATGCAAACGGCTGCAGGCAGTTTTCTGGCAAACTGGAAGTTCTTTGGTCAGTTCTCGATTAGCTTTGCGTGGATCTTCCTCCATGACAGTCTTTTATTGACCGTCATCAATGAGGGATCGGCGTCCACTACGCACCCGATCTTTAAGTATCAGGTCGCCACTGCGAAATCGTTTAAACCATTTTCCAGCTGACCACTCACGAGACATTTCGTTGATGTCGCGAGCAGTTTACATCTTATTTTTTTTTTTTGAAATTGAATAGCAAAATTGCTCGAATATCCCGCTTCAAGAGTTCCATTTCAGAAGATTGTAACATCGGTGAAAAAATATCAATGTTAATTTATTGATGCATTTGGGAGAGTCTATGTCTTTATTATCAGAATTGCCAAAAAAAAAAAATGTTTAAAAAATTCAAAACTCTGCAAAAATCCGTTAGAAATTCATGTTTACTTTTTACTCTATCTCATACACACACACACACACACACACACACACACACAACACACACACACAAATATACATATTCAATGTGGTACAAGTACAACCCATGGGCAACATGACAGTGGATGGAAATGTTTTACTTACCCCATCTTGCTCTCTCAACCCAACAATGGGTTGCTGCAGCCGGCTATACTTCCATTGAACTATCTAAGTGTCTTCCACATAGTACACCAGATCCATTTGTTAGACAAGGCCTGATATACTTTTCCCTAATAATTTTTACCAGGTTTTGAGCCTGCAGAACTTTCTGGTGATTGCACAACCTACGATGTTTAACCTAAATTTGACCAATAAGGCTTGCACAACCTCTCATAGGCCCTTTCCAAACTATTGACATTACCCAGGATAAGGTACATAATGTCAATATTGGTTGAAGTCTAACGAATATGGGAGTGCTATAATCTCAAGCGCAATCAAAAGACTCCCAAAATGTTCAATACCATTCACTGCAAATGCGGTTTATGTCAGCGTGTTCTTCTACTAGGGACATGTTTTAAAAGCGTGTATAAATGTATATATATATATATATATATATAAATGAAAAGAATGGAGTCGAACGAAGATTTTAACAAAATTCCTTGGCATGAAGCTTCAACCGTGTTTTTCTGACGTGAATTTGCTACCCAGGTATCGATTAACCGAATTATCCATACTAGGATAATTCATTCATCTACTTCTTAATATATATATATATATATATATATATATATATATATAATAATATATATATTTATTGAGGGTGATAATGTCCCTCACCTTATGAACTTATGAATTATGAAGTCATAATTCCCAACGCAATTAATATCACTGAAAGTTTCCTGCTACGTATTTCTGACGGAACTCTGCGACACCATATGGAGACACTCATTGACATTATATTAAACCCATATACCAGAACTAAGCGTCTAGCTTGTACCACGGAAAATTTT
>NW_021836786.1:0-22284 GCF_006345805.1 Octopus sinensis | reverse complement strand
TATATATATTGGAAGGTGTTGTAAGTCATTTAAGAAACACACAAAAGCCGTTCGATTCACTTCAACATTTAAGTTTAATTTGCAAAATATTTTCGTCGCTTTCAGACCGCGACCTGTTCACTGACAAAATTCCATGCTATATGTATATTATATATATATATATATATATATATATATATATATATATATTGGAAGGTGTTTGTAAGTCATTAAGAAACACACAAAAGCCGTTCGATTCACTTCAACATTTAAGTTTAATTGTCAAAACTATTGTCGCTTTCAGACCGCGACCTGTTCACTGACAAAATTCCATGCTATATATATATAATATATATATATATATATATATATATATTATATATATATATATATTGGAAGGTGTTTGTAAGTCATTTAAGAAACACACAAAAGCCGTTCGATTCACTTCAACATTTAAGTTTAATTTGTCAAAACATTTTCGTCGCTTTCAGACCGCGACCTGTTCACTGACAAAATTCATGCTATATATATACTTATATATTATATATATATAATATATATATATATATTATATTATATGGAAGGTGTTTGAAGTCATTTAGAAACACACAAAAGCCGTTCGATTCACTTCAACATTTAGTTTAATTTGTCAAAATATTTTTGTCGCTTTCAGACCGCGACCTGTTCACTGACAAAATTCCATGCTAATATATAATATATATTAATATATATATATATATATGGAAGGTGTTTGTAAGTCATTAAGAAACACACAAAAGCCGTTCGATTCACTTCAACATTTAAGTTTATTTGTCAAAACATTTTCGTCGCTTTCAGACCGCGACCTGTTCACTGACAAAATCCCTGCTGATATATATATATATATATATATATATATATATATATATATTGGAAGGTGTTTGAAGTCATTAAGAAACACACAAAAGCCGTTCGATTCATTCAACATTTAAGTTTAATTGTCAAAATATTTTTGTCGCTTTCAGACCGCGACCTGTTCACTGACAAAATTCCATGCTATAATATATATAATATATATATATATATATACTATATATATATATTGGAAGGTGTTGTAAGTCATTTAAGAAACACACAAAAGCCGTTCGATTCACTTCAACATTTAAGTTTAATTTGTCAAAATATTCCGTCGCTTAAGACCGCGACCTGTTCACTGACAAAATTCATGCTATATAATATATTATATATATATATATATATATATGGAAGGTGTTTGTAAGTCATTTAAGAAAACACAAAAGCCGTCGATCACTTCAACATTTAAGTTTTATTTGTCAAAATATTTTTGTCGCTTTCAGACCGCGACCTGTTCACTGACAAAATTCCATGCTATAGATATATATATATAATATATATATATATATATCTATATATATATTATATTGGAAGGTGTTTGTAAGTCATTTAAGAAACACACAAAAGCCGTTCGGATTCACTTCAACATTTAAGTTTAATTTGTCAAAATATTTTGGTCGCTTTAAGACCGCGACTGTTCACTGACAAAATTCCATGCTATATAATATATATATATATATATATAAAGATATATTGGAAGGTGTTTGTAAGTCATTTAAGAAACACACAAAAGCCGTTCGATTCACTTCAACATTTAAGTTTAATTTGTCAAAATATTTCCGTCGCTTTAAGACCGCGACCTGTTCACTGACAAAATTCCATGCTATATATATAATATATATATATATATATATATATTGGAAGGTGTTTGTAAGTCATTTAAGAAACACACAAAAGCCGTTCGATTCACTTCAACATTTAAGTTTAATTTGTCAAAATATTTTCGTCGCTTTAAGACCGCGACCTGTTCACTGGATGCAGCGCAGATTTTTGTCAGTGAACAGGTTGCGGTCTTAAAGCGAAGAAAATATTTTGACAAATTAAACTTAAATGTTGATATAAAATTCTGTTGACTGTTCTTTGAGACACTTCTTCACTACAGTTTACACTTCCTCGTTACTAGACTATCATTGTCACTGGACAATCATCTCTTCTGTGAGAGAGAGAGTGTGTGTGTGTGTGTGTGTGTGTGTATGTGCATGTACATTTACATATATATACATATGCATGAATATAAATATATATATATGTTTCTTTATTACCCACAAGGGGCTAAACATAGAGGGGACAAACAAGGACAGACAAACGAATTAAGTCGATTACATCGACACCAGTGCGTAACTGGTACTTAATTTATCGACCTCGAAAGGATGAAAGGCAAAGTCGACCTCGGCGGAATTTGAACCCAGAATGTAACGGCAGACGAAATACCTATTTCTTTATTACCCACAAGGGGCTAAACGTAGAGGGGACAAACAAGGACAGACAAACGAATTAAGTCGATTACATCGACACCAGTGCGTAACTGGTACTTAATTTATCGACCTCGAAAGGATGAAAGGCAAAGTCGACCTCGGCGGAATTTGAACCCAGATGTAGCGGCAGACGAAATACCTATTTCTTTATTACCCACAAGGGGCTAAACGAGAGGGGACAAACAAGACAGACAAACGAATTAAGTCGATTACATCGACACCATTGCGTAACTGGTACTTAATTTATCGACCTCGAAAGGATGAAAGGCAAAGTCGACCTCGGCGGATTTGAACCCAGAATGTAACGCAGACGAAATACCTATTTCTTTATTACCCACAAGGGGCTAAACGTAGAGGGGACAAACAAGGACAGACAAACGAATTAAGTCGATTACATCGACCCAGTGCGTACTGGTACTTAATTATCGACCTCGAAAGGATGAAGGCAAAGTCGACCTCGGCGGATTTGAACCCAGAATGTAACGGCAGACGAAATACGGCTACGTATTTCGTCCAGCGTGCTAACACTTCTGCCAGCTCATATATATAAAGTGGTCACCAGGCAGAATCATTATGGTGCCAGATAAAGAGTTTAGGGGCATTTTTTTTTTCACTTTTTGTTCTGAGTTCAAATACCACTGAGGCTAACTTTGCCTTCCCTCATTTTGGGATTGATAAAATGAGTACCAGTTGAATATTGGGGTCAATGTGATTAGGAGGCGCAATGGCCCAGTGGTTAGGGCAGCAGACTTGCGGTCATAGGATCGCGGTGTCGATTCCCAGACCGGGCATTGTGAGTGTTTATTGAGCGAAAACACCTAAAGCTCCACGAGGCTCCGGCAGGGGATGGTGGTGATCCCTGCTGTACTCTTTCACTACAACTTTCTCTCACTCTTACTTCCTGTTTCTGTTGTACCTGTATTTCAAAGGGCCGGCCTGTCACTCTCTGTGTCACGCTGAATATCCCCGAGAACTACGGTAAGGGTACACGTGTCTGTGGAGTGCTCAGCCACTTACACGTTTATTGAGCGAAAACACCTAAAGCTCCACGAGGCTCCGGCAGGGGATGGTGGTGATCCCTGCTTTACTCTTCACCACAACTTCTCTCACTCTTACTTCTGTTTCTGTTGTACCTGTATTTCAAGGGGCCGGCCTTGTCACTCTCTGTGTCACGCTGAATATCCCCGAGAACTACGGTAAGGGTACACGTGTCTGTGGAGTGCTCAGCCCCTTACACGTTAATTTCACGAGCAGGCTGTTCCATTGATTCGGATCAACCGGAACCCTCGTCGTCGTAACCGACGGAGTGCTTCCATCCATCCAATGTGATTAAATTATCCACTTTCTCAAAAAATGTCGGCCTTGCACCAAAATTTGAAAATAATATATGTATAAATATATGTGTATATATACACATATATATATATAGTTGTGTGAAAAAGTGCCTCACCCTAGCGGTTGAGGGAACCTGCGGAAGAGGTAGACCCAGGAAAACCTGAGACGAGGTGGTGAAGCACACTTGAACTTTAGGTCTCACCGAGGAAATTGACTAGAGACCGAGACCTTTGGAAGTATGCTGTGTGTGAGAAGACCCGGCAGGACAAGTGAGATCATAACCCGTGGCCTCAGTCCACTTATGCATACCTTTCCTTCTTGGGACACAAAACTCTACTTGTGAAGACCTGTTGAGGCAAGTGAAAATCAAAATCAAAATCAAAGTCGATCATCAATGGAAATTGTAGCTGTGATACTAGTGCCGGTGGCATATAAGAGAACCATCTGAACGTGGCCGTTGCCAGTGCCGCCCCGACTGGCCTCTGTGCCGGTGGCACGTAAAAAGCACCATCCGATCGTGGCCGTTGCCAGCCTTGACTGGCACCTGTGCTGGTGGCACGTAAAAAGCACCGACTACACTCACGGAGTGGTTGGCGTTAGGAAGGGCATCCAGCTGTAGAAACACTGCCAGATCCAACTGGGCCTGGTGCAGCCTCCTTGCTTCCCAGACCCCGGTCGAACCGTCCAACCCATGCCAGCATGGAAAACGGACGTTAAACGATGATGATGATGGTGATGATGATGATGATTGTAATTTTTTATTTTACTTGACTCAATATCTCTACTCAAGCGTGGCATATCACCTGACAATTCAAAGGTACTTTTTAAATGGGCCGGTTATGTTTCACTAGTATAGGCTACGGCTGGGATCTCACTTTACTTGTTGGGTCTTCTCAATCACAGCATGTCTCCAGAGATCTTCCTGGGTCTCCTTCTATTACTACCTACACCCTAATCACTATACAAATAACCTAAATAACAGAAATCTACACGGTAATACCATTATATATAATATATATATATATTATATATATATATATATTAAGTTACCTACGGACGGACGTTTCAGAATCAAGTCATTGTAGAGCATAAAAATTAAATAATTATGTCTTACCTGACTACTTTCCTCCTCAGCGTAGGATTCTTCAATTATAAATAATTGCGTTTCAATTATTAATAATTGAGGAGGAAAGTAGTCAGGTAAGATATAATTATTTAATTTTTATGCTCTGCAATGACTTAATTCCGAAACGTACGTCCGTAGGTGACTTAATATAGAATGATTTCCGTCATTTCTTTCTCTTTTGCCTGTGTTGTTTGTTTTTTAAGTGCTGTGGTTTTACTGGGACCTCCCTTTTAAGTAGAAAGAATAGCCAAAACTTTTTGACTGCTATTTCTAAATTCGGTGTGTGGTGAGGCAAATCGTTGCTGAACCCTTAATTAATTAGTATTACTTAAACCTTCCTTGAATGGGTCTTTTACATGCCGAACTCTACTTGGTGAAATTAATGATTATTTCTAAACTAATTAATTTCACCCTATATTATTGATATATATATATATATATATTATACAAAATCCATTCTGTCTGTCTGTGTGTGTGTCTTTTAGGATCTCGGGCATCCTCCATCCGATTGTGCTCAAATTTGATATGTAGATACCGACGGTATCAGGGCGTGTCTCCAGAGGTCTTCCTGGGTCTCCTTCTTCTATTAATACCTAGACCCTGGTCACTATACAAATAACCTAAATAAGAGAAATCCACATGGTAATACCATTAACACCTGCTCAAAAGGTCCTTGAATAAGGGTTTTTATAGATGTTGAATGAAACACTCATGTTACCAGAGGTGAATTATTCAAACTCCAAAGGATTTTTATCAACACATGGCTATGATGCTCCCCCACTACTTCTGCTCGTGATCAGAGATGCACATATCGTCAGCCACTAAGGGACATGCTCAACTGGTTAAGGTCAAACAACTGACAAGCAAATCTGTGGTATTGAGCAGAATATTTGCTGCAAAACCCATCTTTTATACCAAGACAAAACAATGTACATGATAACAATTATTATTATATTATTATTATATTATTACTATTATTATTATTGTTATTATTGTTATTGTTATTATTATTATTATCATTATTATTATTATTATTATTACTATTATTATTATTATTATTATTATTATTATTCCATTATTATTATTGTTATTATTGTTATTGTTATTATTGTTATTATTTTTATTATCATTATTATTATTATTATTATTACTATTATTATTATTATTATTGGTTATTATTATTATTATTATTATTATTATTATTATTATTATTATTATTATTGTTGTTATTATTATTATTATTATTATTATTATTATTATTATTATTATTATTATTATTATTACTGTCATAGAAGTAGTTCCATCAAATGATATACTTACCCATGCTGACGATCCAGACATATGGAGAACTGGTGATCACAGGCTGACCCACAGATGATCCACCGACCATCACAGCAATGTCCGTTGCTCCCTTTGCCTCCACTGTTGGAATAACTTCGGAACCGTATGCTGATTTGACCGGAACCATGACTTTCCTGAAGGGAACAAATGCAACAAAGAAACATATAGTAGTTTCATGGGCAAAAATTTTTTAACTTTTTGCCTAGCGCGAGCCCACAGCAATATCATATCTTCTCCACTACGATTCCCTAAAACTTGAGAACTACACAACCAATTCCATTCAAATTTTACACATGCCTTACTTAGGGTCCATGTAGTTTCATGGGCAAAAAAAATGTTCAACTTCTTGCCTAGAGCGAGCCCATAGCAATATCATATCTTCTCCACTATGATTCCCTAAAACTTGAGAACTACACAACCAATTCCATTCAAATTTTACACATGCCTTACTTAGGGTCCATGTAGTTTCATGGGCAATGAAACATGTTAAAAGTGAAACAAAAACATTTCTCAATTTTATGTCAGATGTTTTCACTTTAACAATAAAAATAATAATAACAATTGAATTATATGTAGTAAGTAATAATTAAAATCAAACTAAAGTATAATATAATCGTAACATAACAAAAGTAAAAATAGCAATTGGTATAAAATTGCATCAAGGATTTGAACTTGAACAAGTGGTTTCACATGAATGGGAATAAATTAAAAATAAAATTAGCTTGCAGAAATGGAATCGTCCAGATGGATAAATAAAAAATTAAATTCAAGAAAAGACTATTGTCTATAAAGTAAACAATGTAGAGAAAAAAGATTTGAACACCTGGAGGAAAGCACCTTCGAAAAGTGTCTTGGTGCGACAATGAAAGGTATCTAATCAGAGGCGGTAAATTCGCCACAACAGAAGCAAGGGAGTACTCGACTCGAACTTGCAAAGTGGAAATATTTTATTTTTACCTTTATATCTGGGATGTAGGATGTCCCGCAAAAAAATTTTTAATGCCCCCCCCCCCCCGGAAGTAGAGGTAGGCTGGATTGTAGCCACACTTCTATACAAGAGGGAGGACAAGATACAATTGATCAAAATTATATATTTTGAGTATTGTTATCACTAGCAATTCAAGATCGATATAACTTGTTATTTTGTATTTTATGGTAGATGTATATATATAGATGTACATGTAATATTACACATATATATATAGACATATATACATGCACTATCACTATGACCCGGCAACGACGGGTCTTTAATGCTAGTATATATATATATATATATATATATATATATATATATATATAAATTAAATTAGAGATAAAACCACTATTATGCAAATCAAACAGTGAAAAACATAAACCAAAGCATAAAATAAATATAATTAATATAATATACAAAAAATAAAAATATAAAATTTCAAATTAATTTAATTTAAAATTTTTTTTTTTTATATTTATAAATTTTTATATATTTTTTATATTATTAAATTTTATATATTTTTTTATATTTATTAAATTTTAAATTTATAAATTTTTAAACTTTTAATTTTTTAATATTTATATCTATATTTATTTACTCTTACTCTCTTTTACTCTTTTACTTGTTTCAGTCATTTGACTGTGGCCATGCTGGAGCACCGCCTTTAATCGAGCAACTCGACCCCAGACTTATTCTTTTGTAAGCCCAGTACTTATTCTATCAGTCTCTTTTGCTGAACCGCTAGATAACGAGGACATAAACACACCAGCATCGGTTGTCAAGCGATGCTAGGGGGACAAACACAGACACACAAACGCAAACACACACACACATACATATATACATGCATACAATATATACGACGAGCTTCTTTCAGTTTCCGTCTGCCAAATCCACTCACAAGGCTTTGGTCGGCCCGAGGCTATAGTAGAAGACACTTGCCCAAGGTGCCACGCAGTGGGACTGAACCTGGAACCATGTGGTTGGTTAGCAAGCTACTTACCACACAGCCACTCCTGCGTCTCTTTTATTATTTTTTTTATATATAACTATCAAAAGGTATTATATATATGTCTATATATACATGTATAAGAAGGGATGACCACTAAGCAGACACCCAATATGGTAGAAGTAGATCACCTACGATCTAACCACAAAGAAAAGAATGTTCTCTAGAAAAATTCAACAAACACTAGAACTTAAGAGCCATGCTGGAGCACCGCCTTTAGTCGAGCAAATCGACCCCAGGACTTATTTGTCTTACCCGCTTATGTTCTGGTGTTTGGAACACAAACTAAAATGAAATCATGATGGAAGATTGTAATGTAGACCCCTTTAACCTTTTTATTCTCTATACACTGCCTTTGTTTGAATTCATCATCCTCATCATCATTTAGCGTCCGCTTTTCATGCTGGCATGGGTTGGACGGTTCAACTGGGGTCTGGGAAGCCAGATGGCTGCACCAGGCTCCAGTCTGATCTGGCAGTGTTTCTACAACTGGATGCCCTTCCTATTTTGGTTATTTGTATAGTGCTTAGGGTCTAGGTAGTAATAGAAGGAGACCCAGGAAGATCTCTGGAGACATGCTGTGATTGAGAAGACCCAACAAGTAAAGTGAGATCCCAGCCATAGCCTATACCAGTGAAGCATAACCGGCCCATTTAAAAAGTACCTTTGAATTGTCAGGTGATATGCCACGCTTGAGTAGAGATATTGAGTCAAGTAAAATAAAAATTACAATCATCATCATCATCATTATCATCATCGTTTAACGTCCGTTTTCCATGCTGGCATGGGTTGGACGGTTCAACTGGGGTCTGGGAAGCCAGAAGGCTGCACCAGGCTCCAGTCTGATCTGGCAGTGTTTCTACGGCTGGATGCCCTTCCTAACGCCAACCACTCCGTGAGTGTAGTGGGTGCTTTTTACGTGCCACCGGCACAGGTGCCAGACGGGGCTGGCAATGGCCACGATCGGACGGTGCTTTTTACGTGCCACCGGTACAGGTGCCAGACGAGGCTGGCAATGGCCACGATCGGACGGTGCTTTTTACGTGGCACCGACACGGAGGCCGGATGGGGCTGGCAATGGCCACGATCAGATGGTACTTTTTATGTGCCACCGGCACGGAAGGCAGACGGGGCTGGCAACGGCCACGATCGGATGGTGCTATTTACGTGCCACCGGCACGGAGGCCAGACGGGGCTGCCAACAGCCACAATTGGACGGTGCTTTTTACGTGCCACCAGCACAGGTGCCAGACAAGGCTGGCAAAGGCCACGAAAGTTTGAATTAACTTTGAAAATTATAAAGAATCTTGTAAAATAATTTTGTCGCAATTATATTGGCATTTGGAACACAGATTAACTTGAAAATTAAATGAAAGCTTTTAATTTCGATCCCTTTCAAGCAGGAAGTTCGTATTATAGAACTTAGAAGCAGTCTCAGGCGAATTGGTATCAAAACAGTTAAAATTAAGTTCGTATAAATTAGATTAAAATCTGAAATATGATACTTTTGTTTGAGAAATATTCCCATTGCATTTCTTCACTGAAAATGTTGCGTTAATACCCTTAAAACCCAATGGATTAAAGTATAACACATGTTCATTTATGATTTAGAATTCATAAGTGTTTTAGAAAGTATAAACCTGTTTGGATTAATTATTAAACAATATAATTGCGTACTTATGGCCTGAAGGGAAGTGCTGATAGGAGTAACATGTAGTTTTTATCTGGTATTGAATTCATCAAGATGCAAGCAATAAATTATTTCGGGGTGGGGTGGATGGTGTGTATATTCCAGGTGTATTAGGTTTTCGCTGAAGATCCATAAGATCCATGGGTTTTCATTTCAGCGTTGAATGTTCACCATCCCACTTCTATTGCACACACACACACACACATACATGCATGCACACACACTCACACACACACACGCACATGCACACACACACACAAATATTCACCTACCTCCCTATTACATACACACGCATATACTCACACAGAGTTGAAACGCTGTTTTATTTTTTTCAGCAAAGAACTTCCATCATCCCACTACCAAATTTGCCATCACCCCTTCCTTCCTTATTCATCTATCACCCCTTCCTTTCTCATTCATATGTTGTGACTGAGAAAAACACGAAAGTATTATAGTACAAGACTTAACCCTTTCATTACTGTATTTCTGTTGAGATGCTCTGTGTTTCTTTCAATTAATTTTAAATATAACAAAGAATTTAGTACAATAACTTAGTTATCATTCAGCTGGTGTTAAGAACATCAATTGTGACTAAGGTTTGGTGGAAGATTTTAATTCAACACTTATGAAAACAAGACATTTGTACTACAGAGCCAGAGGTGGTTTCTGCTGGGTTGGTATCAAAAGGGTTAAGAATTGTTTCTCTATTATATATTTTAACCCTTTTGTTACCATATTTCTGTTGAGATGTTCTGTGTTTCTTTCAATTACTTTAAATATAACAAAGAATTTAGTAAAATAACTTAGTTATCATTAAGCTAGTGTTAGGAACATAAATTGTGACTAAGGTTTGGTGGAAGATTTTAATTCAAAACTTATGAAAACAAGACATTTGTACTACAGAGCCCAGGCGCAGTTTCAACTGGGTTGGTATCAAAAGAGTTAAGAATTGTTTCTCTATTATATATTTTAACCCTTTCGTTACCATATTTATTTTGAGATACTCTGTGTTTCTTTCAATTAATTATAAATATAACAAAGAATTTAGTAAAATAACTTAGTTATCATTAAGCTGGTGTTAGGAACATAAATTGTGACTAAGGTTTGGTGGAAGATTTTAATTGAAAGCTTATGAAAACAAGACATTTGTACTACAGAGCCAGAGGTGGTTTCAGCCAGGTTCGTATCAAAAGGGTTAAAAATTGTTTCTCTATTATATATTTTAACCCTTTTGTTACCATATTTCTGTTGAGATGCTCTGTGTTTCTTTCAATTAATTTTAAATATAACAAAGAATTTAGTAAAATAACTTAGTTATCATTAAGCTAGTGTTAGGAACATAAATTGTGACTAAGGTTTGGTGGAAGATTTTAATTGAAAGCTTATGAAAACAAGACATTTGTACTACAGAGCCCAGGCGCAGCAGTTTCAACTGGGTTGGTATCAAAAGAGTTAAGAATTGTTTCTCTATTATATATTTTAACCCTTTCGTTACCATATTTATTTTGAGATACTCTGTGTTTCTTTCAATTATTTTAAATATAACAAAGAATTTAGTAAAATAACTTAGTTATCATTAAGCTGGTGTTAGGAACATAAATTGTGACTAAGGTTTGGTGGAAGATTTTAATTGAAAGCTTATGAAAACAAGACATTTGTACTACAGAGCCAGAGGTGGTTTCAGCTGGGTTGGTATCAAAATTTCAGGCCTTGTGCATAGTGTAGAAAAGAATATTTTAAGTTGGTGAGCTGGCAGAAACGTTAGCATGGCAGGCGAAATGCTTATCAGTATTTCGTCTGTTTTTACATTCTGGGTTCAAATTCTGCTGTGGTCGACTTTGCCTTTCATCCT
Organism: Octopus sinensis; assembly: GCF_006345805.1. Classification (NCBI taxonomy): domain Eukaryota; kingdom Metazoa; phylum Mollusca; class Cephalopoda; order Octopoda; family Octopodidae; genus Octopus; species Octopus sinensis. The sequence goes on along the minus strand of NW_021836786.1, from coordinate 10,607 downwards.
TTCGGGGTCGATAAATTAAGTACCAGTTACGCACTGGTGTTGATATAATCGACTTAATCCATCTGTCTGTCTCCTCTGTGTTTAGCCCTTTGTGGGCAGTAAAGAAATAGGTATTTCGTCTGCCGCTATGTTCTGAGTTCAAAATTAAGTTCCAGTTATGCACTGGAGTCGATATAATCGACTTAATCCCTTTGTCTGTCCTTGTTTGTCCTCTCTGTGTTTAGCCCCAGTTGGTAGTAAAGAAATAGGTATTTCGTCTGTATTTACATTCTGGGTCCAAAATCTGCTGAGGTTGACTTTGCCTTTCATCCTTTCAGCGTCGATAAATTAAGTACCAGTTGTGTACTCGTTCGCTCTAATTGACTAGCCCCACTCCCCCAAAATTTTGGGCCTTGTAGCTAGAGTAGGAAAGATTATAAATGCAAAATAACACCACAGAGGAATCAAGGAAAGCTTAAATAATAAACCACCATACTCTTTTACTTGTTTCAGACATTTGACTGCGGCCATGCTGGAGCACCGCCTTTAGTCGAGCAAATCGACCCCAGGACTTATTCTTTGTAAGCCCAGTACTTATTCTATCGGTCTCTTTTGCCGAACCGCTAAGTTACGGGGACGTAAACACACCAGCATCGGTTGTCAAGCAATGCTAGGGGGACAAACACACGCACACAAATATATACACACACATACACATATATATATATACATATATATATATATATATATATATATATATATATATATATATACATATATACGACAGGCTTCTTTCAGTTTCCGTCTACCAAATCCACTCACAAGGCATTGGTCGGCCCGGGATATAGCAGAAGAACACTTGCCCAAGATGCCACGCAGTGGGACTGAACCCGGAACCATGTGGTTGGTAAGCAAGCTACTTACCACACAGCCACTCCTGCGCCTATAGGTGAACTTTGATACGGTGAGGGATTACAGTCAATGAATAAATCTATAAGTGGTTGAGTGTACTCATGCACGCACACACGAACACACACTTGCATACGCATTCTTTCAACAACACGTTTTCACAAACACACTCACATTCCCTCTTTCACACACACCACACACACATACACTTATACATGTATACAAATACATAAACACACTCATATACATACATATACACACAAACACACACTTTAACGTACACATTCTCTCTCTCTCTCTTACACACAAACACACACACATTTTCTTTCTCTCCATCTTTCTCTCACACACACATTTTCTTTCTCTTTCCATCTCTCTCTCTCTCTCTCTCTCTCTCACCACACACATTTTCTCTCTCATCCACACACACACACATTTTCTCTCTCTCACACACACACATTTTCTTTCTCTCTCCATCTCTCTCTCTCTCTCTCACACACACACACGCATTTTCTTTCTCATCCACACACACACACACGCATTTTCTCTCTCATCCACACACACACACACATTTTCTCTCTCTCACACACACACACATACACACACACATTTTCTTTCTCTCTCCATCTCTCTCTCTCTCTCTCACACACACACACACACGCATTTTCTCTCTCTCTCTCACACACATATTTCTTTCTCTCTCCATCTCTCCATCTCTCTCTCTCACACACACATTTTATTTCTCTCTCTCTCTCTCTCTCCCGCTTACACACACACATTCTCTCTCTCTCTGTCTCACACACACACACATTCTTCTCTCTCCCACACACACACAGATTCCCACTCGGTCTCTCTCACACACACACATCCACATATCCAAACATAATCCACACACCCCACACCTCCCCCCACACACCCACACACACCCGCACACCCACACACACCCACACAGACAGATCTAGTCATGTCCCCAGATCTGTTAGTGCCATCCCAGGAATAACCCCCCCCACCCGCCTCCCTTCGTCCGGTCTCAAAATGTCATTCTCGTAAAGGTCAAAATTCAATCAGAAGCTAAGGTCACAGTCCAGCTCAGAGAAAACTCTTCCTGTCACACACCGACTTTCCTCTTTCATCTTCTCTGTCTGTCTGTCTGTCTGTCTGTTTGTCCCTCTCAATTGGTGTGTGTGTATGGGTGTGTGTGTGTGATATGTATGTATCAATGTTCGTATGTTGTGTGTATATATGTATGTACGTACGTAAGTATGTATATGTGTATGTATGTACATATGTACACATCTCTTTTACTCTTTTACTCTTTTACTTGTTTCAGTCAGTTGACTGCGACCATGCTGGAGCACCACCTTTAGTCGAGCAACTCGACACCGGGACTTGTTCTTTTTGTAAGCCCAGTACTTATTCTATCGGTCTCTTTTGCTGAACCACTAAGTTACGGGGACGTAAACACACCAGCATCAGTTGTCAAGCGATGTTGGGGGGGGAACAAAACAATGACACACAAACATATACACACACGCATATATTATATATATATATATATATATATATATATATATATATATATATATATATATATATATATATTACATATATACGACAGGCTTCTTTCAGTTTCCATATACCAAATCCACTCACAAGCTTTGGTCGGCCTGAGGCTAGAGTAGAAGACACTTGCCCAAGGTGCCACGCAGTGGGACTGAACCCGGAACCATGTGGTTGGTTAGCAAGCTACTTACCACACAGCCACTCTTGCACTTCTTTTATTGTTTTATTCTTTTACTTGTTTCAGTCATTTGACTATGGCCATGCTGGAGCACCGCCTTTAGTAGAGCAAATCGATCCCAGGACTTATTCTGTGTAAGCCCAGTACTTATTCTGTCGGTCTCTTTTGCCGAACCGCTAAGTTTACTCTTTTACTTGTTTCAGTCATTTGACTGTGGCCATGCTGGAGCACCGCCTTTAGTAGAGCAAATCGACCCCAGGACTTATTCTTTGTAAGCCCAGTACTTATTCTATCGGTCTCTTTTGCCGAACCGCTAAGTTTACTCTTTTACTTGTTTCAGTCATTTGACTGTGGCCATGCTGGAGCACCTCCTTTAGTCGAGCAAATCGATCCCAGGACTTATTCTGTGTAAGCCTAGTACTTATTCTATCGGTCTCTTTTGCCGAACCGCTAAGTTACTCTTTAATGTTTCAGTCATTTGACTGTGGCCATGCTGGAGCACCTCCTTTAGTCGAGCAAATCGATCCCAGGACTTATTCTGTGTAAGCCTAGTACTTATTCTATCGGTCTCTTTTTCTGATCCGCTAAGTTACGGGGACGTAAACACACCAACATCGGTTGTCAAGTGATGTTGGGGTAGGGAGAAACACAGACACACAAGCATATATATACACACACACACACACACACACACATATATATATGGTTGGGATGCCAGCTTCTTACCACACAGCCATCCATGCACCTAAATATATATATATATATATATATGTGTGTGTGTGGTACCTTGGGCAAGTGTCTTCTACTATAGCCTTGTGCTGTCCAAAGCCTTGTGAGTGGATTTGGTAGATGGAAACTGTAAGAAACCCAACATGTGTGTGTATATATATATATATATATGTGGAGGCGCAATGGCCCAGTGGTTAGGGCAGCGAACTCGCGGTCGTAGGATCGTGGTTTCGATTCCCAGACCGGGCGTTGTGTGTGTTTATTGAGCGAAAACACCTAGAAGCTCCACGAGGCTCCGGCAGGGGATGGTGGTGATCCCTGCTGTACTCTTTCACCACTCTTTCTCTCACTCTTTCTTCTGTTGGCCTGCTCGCTTAGCCAGTGGGGGTGGCGTCATTTCGAAGGCTAAAACATTGTAAAGTGCATTGTGACCAGCGATGTGCAGCAACATCTGATGGTCTGGTCAGTCATGTGATGTGATGTGATATATATATATATATATATGTATGACCTTCGAACATTAGGCCCCACCGAGGCAATGACTAGTGACTTAGATCTTTGGAAATATGCAGTGTGTGTGAAGACCCGGCAAGCGAAGTGGGACCATAACCTCGTGGCCTATGCCAGGGGTGTAACCAGCCCACTTATACGTACCTTTCCTTCATTGGACAATAAACTCTGCTTGCAAAGACCTGTTGAGACAAGTGAAATTGAAATCGAATCAAATTCGATAACTGGCACCTGTGCCAGTGGAGCACTAAGAGTGCCATCTGAGTATGATCGTTGTCAGAGCAGTTGACTGGCTTCCGTGCAGGTGGTATGTAAAAATGCAAGTGGCATGTGAAAAAACACCATTTGAGCATGGCTGTTGCCAGTACCGACTGACTGGCCCATGTGCCAGTGGCATGTAAAAAGTACCCACTACACTCATGGAGTGGTTGGCATTAGGAAGGGCATCCAGCTTAGAAACACTGCCAGATCAGACTGGAGCCTGGTGCAGTCATCTGGTTCGCCAGTCCTCAGTCAAATCGTCCAACCCATGACTAGCATGGAAAGCAGGCGTTAAATGATGATGATGATGTTCACACACACACACACACACACACATATATATGTGTGTGTGTGTGTCTGTGTTTGTCCTCCGTCAACCTCTCACAACCAGTGTTGGTTTGTTTGCATCCTCGTGATGTAGTGGTTCAGCAAAAGAGACCGATTGACTAAGTACCTGGTTTAAAATCAGTGGAGGCGCAATGGCCCAGTGGTTAGTGGTTAGGGAGCGTCTCGTGGTCATAGGATCGCGGTTTCGATCCCCAGACCGGGCGTTGTGAGTGTTTATTGATCGAAAAAACCTAAAAGCTCCACGAGGCTCCGCAGGGGTGGTGGTGATCATCCTGCTGCTGTACTCTTTCACCACAACTTTCTCTCACTCTTACTTCCTGTTTCTGTTGTACTGTATTTCAAAGGGGCCGGCCTTGTCAACTCTCTGTGTCACGCTGAATATCCCGAGAAACTACGTTAAGGGTACACGTGTCTGTGGAGTGCTCAGCCACTTACACGTTAATTTCACGAGCAGGCTGTTGCCAGTACCGCCTGACTGGCCCTTGTGCCAGTGGCATGTAAAAAGCACCCACTACACTCATGGAGTGGTTGGCATTAGGAAGGGCATCCAGCTGTAGAAACATTGCCAGATCAGATTGGAGCTCAGTGCAGTCATCTGGTTCGCCAGTCCTCAATCAAATCGTCCAACCCATGCCAGCATGGAAAGCGGGCGTTAAATGATGATGATGATGTTCACACACACTTCCTGTTTCTGTTGTACCTGTATTTCAAAGGGCTGGCCTTGTCACTCTCTGTGTCACGCTGAATATCCCCGAGAACTACGTTAAGGGTACACGTGTCTGTGGAGTGCTCAGCCACTTGCACGTTAATTTCACAAGCAGGCTGTTCTGTTGATTCGGATCAACCGGAACCCTCATCGCCGTAACCGGCGGAGTGCTTCCACGGTTTAAAATCAGAAGCACTGACATTGATTGATTCAACAAAAAATATTCAGGGTGGTGCCCCAGCTTGGCCGCAGCCAAACGATTGAAGCAAGTAGAAGAATAACAGAATAAAAGAATATACAGGGCCTCATAAGTTAATTAGGACAGCAGGGTCTCATTTGTCCTAAATCCAGCACTGGTTGGGAGCCAGCCAGGGGTCAAAATTAAAAGATGTGATGATCGATGATCACAACTGCCACAACTTTGCTCATAGGTCTGTCTGGATTATGGCTTCTCTGGGCTAAACAGCAACTCCCTTCCTCTACCACCTAATCCTCCTCTACTATTACTACTCAACCCCACCACCACCACCACTACCATCACCAACCCTGCTAAAATTTATCTGGAACACAAAATGTAATCAGCTGAACTTAAATTTAGGTGAATATCTCCTGTGTAACGGTGTCAGCATTTCAAGTGTTGACACCATTTTGTAAATGTATGCACACTCACTCCACACACACACACACACACACACGTGCAAATATTTCTCTCTCTCTCCTTCTTCTCTCTCTCTATATATATATATATATATACATACATATATATGTATATGTGTATACATACATATATATGTATATGTGTACATGTGTGTATATATATATATATATATATATATATATATAACAATTTAGGAGTGACCCTAACAGGTCACTCGTCCACCAGAAAGAGCAGCCATAACTCACACCGCCAAGTAGTAGTAATTCAGAAATTAGGTGAAAATTTAAAAACATTTACCCTAATTCATCTTTTAGACGTTGCAACGTTTCTGTGTCATTAATGATTAAATTAGCTTAATTAAATTAAATTAAGCTAATCTACCATAGGCTACACTTCATCAGTAAAAAACCTGGGAGAGACAAATATACACGAGACGCCTATATACACGAGACAAATATACACGAGACAAATATACACGAGACGTTTATGTCGCATAAACCGCACCTTCCGCTGCCGTTAGTATAGGGCTTACATCTGGCCAAAATCTTCCATTGTATGTTATAATCGACACCTTTATCTCTTAAAGACCAAATATGATTGGATAATTGTGTCGCTTTTCTTTTGTTCCAGTGCCTAAAGCTCATGGAGAGATGGCTTATCTGGAAAAGCAGCTTAGACCCTACCACATGTCTAAATACAAGGACAGAGCTTTTCGGATCATGCCCACATGTGACTAAATTTTGTTACGTTTTTGGTCCCCTAAAGAAAACGGATAGAACATGCTTTCTGTGTAATGTCCCAAGAAGATTTTATATATTTTTATATATTTTTATATATTTTATGTATTTTTATATAATTTTATGACGAAAAATGCGAGCGATGTATAAGTACACAGGCAAAGCAGAGTTATAACAGAGTAATTTCCTTCATTTTTAAGGTATTTTTCATAACGTTTTCAAATAGCCAGATAACCGAAGAGATGGTGTTGTGGATTTCCACTTCGGCATCTGAAACTCAGAGTTTTATCTTGACTACCGAGTAATGTAACATATTGTATAGATAAATTTCTCTATTTACATAATATTGAGGTCTCTTTTCTTTCTTTTGTTATCTTACCGTTTATCAATATATATATGTATATATATTATTATAAGGGTTTGGCAAAAGAATTTGCTTCACCAACCACCGAACTTTAGAAATAGCAGCCAAAGAATCTAGCTATTTCTTCTACTGTAAGAAACTCTTCTGTAAGGGTTAGGCAAAGAATTTGCCTAACCCTTATTATATAAGTATTATTTAAGTTTATCGATAATGGTCTTTTACATACCGAATCATTACTAGATGGAATTATTAATTATTAATTAATTAATTAATTTTACCCTTATATATATATATGCTAATGTACTTAAGATTGACCAATCTTAAGTACATTAGTAAATTTAGTAATCATCAATCTTAAGTACATTAGCAAATTTAGTAATCATCCTGGAGCAATTACTAAGAATTTAGTTAAGAATATTTCATTTAGATTATCTAAATTATCTGCTAATGTTGATATTTTCAATAATAACGCTGAATTCTATAACTCTGCCTTAATCAAAGCAGGTTATACGGAAAAAATTTTCTACATTGATTCTACTCAGTCTAATTGTAAATTCAATAATGTAGATAAGATTCTAGTCGTTAAAAGAATTATTGATAACAAACATAACTTACGCACCGATACAAAGCGAATGAAGCAGATAACCCTTATTAATCCCCTATTATCGATCTAAAAGTAAATATAACACCTTCAAAATTAATTACGCTATGAATACTAGTAAAAATATTTGGTTAATAATTCCTTACGGGAGACAAATTAAATCTAATCTCCCAACTGCTGTTTCGTTAAGCTATTGCTAGGAATTTCCAAACAATTCTAGATATTACTCTATAATTAATTCACATAAGGTTAGAGGATAGTTTTTCAAACACAAAAATCTCTTGCAAATTATATCTTCTCATAATAACAAATGTTAAATATAATACATTTACTAATACTAACAACCCTCTAGAAAATTTAATAACAAGGTTATTGTATCTGAAGTCAATTCCAATAGAATTAAATTTATGTCAAGTAACTCTAAGATTAAAAATTCTATATACCAGTGTATAATCAGTACTCGTAATAAAGTACGATTTTATTGGAAGCACATCGTTAGAGTTATCTAAAAGAATTTCTATCCATTACTCAACATTTAGGGATAGAAATAAACGGAATAGTACCGGTCTCAGCAAACTGATTTGGGATTTAAAAGACCACAATGAACAATTTCATTTAGAATGGTTGATCCTCTCAATTTCGATACCATATGACAAAGGCAAGAAATTCTGTCTCTCTGCAATTCTGACCTATTTTTCATTATTTTTTTCTAAAAAATACTAGTAGTAAACACGGTTATAGAACGAGCATAACATGTAAGCATTGGCAGAAACATACATTTAGTGCATATAAGTAGTCTCTATCATTATATATAGGTTAGACTTTAATTCCTTTATATTTAACATTCACTATTAATATCCCTACACTTTCTGTAAGCTACTTATGACGTTATATCATATAACGTTTTTTGAACATTATTAATAGCGTTCTGTCTATTGCTATACAAATCCATCATTTTTTGCTAAAATGTCGTATTGACGAGTTTCGTTTTTTTCACTTTCCCGAAGAGAAGATTGCATTGTTTATACCTTTTTTCTTTGAATAGTATCAGTGGAATTGTCGAAACATGTGTCGAAGGTAAAAATACTTGTTTAACCTGCGTTAACTCCATTTTTTATTCATATTATTCAAAATATTCAACGTAAACACGAAGTTTCTACCTTTATAAACAAGGAGTTACAAAATCTTTACTTGTGAGATTTTTGTGCCCTGGTAACTATTTATTCATTTTTCCGTGTTAATTGTTAACAAGGGTAAAAATACACTCATCTATTTATATATATATTATATATATATATATATATATATATGATTGATTGATTGATTGATTCTAGTTTCAGCTCACGAGCTGTGGCCATGCTGGGGGCACCGCCATTTGGGGTTGCTACATGGTTTTACTTCACGAATGCTTTTTAGCAATTGCCATTTGTGTGTGCATGAGGAGTTTGATGCAGCTGCCCTCATCTGCACCTCCTGCCGTTGAAGTTGAAGGTTCATCTGGGACACCTGACAGGAAGAGATCCAGTTTCACTTTAAAGACTCTGCATCCACCCCATGCAGGTCTCTTAGATTCTTCGGAGGGATATTGAAGAGCTGTGGGCCTCGGAAGCCCAGGCTATCACAGTATCTGTCCTACATCTTGATGGCAAATTGGGAGTCCTTGGCACCACGCAGTGGCGCCCAGTTCTGGCATTTGTGTAACTCTCGATGCAAAAGTTTGGGACAAGTCCTTCCAGGATCTTCCAGATGTATATTATGGCATATCTTTCTCACCTATGCTCCAAGGAATAGAGTTTTAATCTCTTGAGTCTTCCCAGTAGCTTATATGCTCATGTAAATACCCAGGTCACGCACTGAATGTGCCTCTGGGATTGCAATTCCTCCGGGTCCAGTGTATTCATTGGGTATCGCATCTAGTTTTGCATACTGATAGCATAAAGCTTGAAACTTTTCAGCATTGAACTGCATGCTATTCTTTTCAGCCCACTTGTATATTTTTGTCCAGCTCACATTGCAGGCGTTTAGTGTCTTCAGGTTCTGTATTGCCTGTGAAACTTTTGTATCATCTGCATAACTTGTGATCGTGGCTCTTGCGGGGTGAGGGCTGTCTGAGAGGGCCATTATGAACAGTAGTGGTCCAAAACAGTGCCCTGCGGAACACCGCTTACTATTTGCGTGTTAATGGAAGTGGCCCCATTGGCTACTACCACTGACTTATATATATGTATATATAATATATGATATATATATATATTATATATAGATATACATATATATATATACATATATATATATATATATATATATATTATATATATATATATATCATATATACATATATATTATATAACATATATATTATATATATATATATATATATCTATATATAATATCTATATATATATATATATATATACTATATATATATATATATATATTCATTCTATATCGTCGAGGAAAAACAGTATGGACGATTTGTTTGGAGTCTAAGAATATCATATTACGCCTTTGAGGATTTACTTTCCCAATGAAACTCGTTTTTTTCTGAAACTTTTTCTCAAACCTGCTATAATGTGATACATGTCTTTGGTGTGGCAATTGTACGCGGCTGAAGAAGGCTTTTGATCTACCTGTTATATCAATTATGCATTTATGTAAGAATAAGTTGTTCAATAAAGCCCGAAACATATGTACCGCAAAATTCTTTGCATCCTGTTTTTCATTTGATATATATATATATATGTATATATATATATATATATATATATATATATCTTTGTTCTTTTTTTTACGACTAGGCCATCAGATGTTGTTACACATTTAGTAAAATAACTTAGTTACCTCCCTATTACATACACACGCATATACTCACACAGAGTTGAAACGCTGTTTGATTTTTTCACCAAAGAACTTCCATCATCCCACTACCAAATTTGCCATCACCCCTTCCTTTCTCATTCATATGTGTGACTGAGAAAAATACGAAGGGATTATGGTACAAGACTTAACCTTTCATTACTGTATTTCTGTTGAGATGCTCTGTGTTTCTTTCAATTACTTTAAA
>NW_021836785.1:30000-31713 GCF_006345805.1 Octopus sinensis | reverse complement strand
TATATATATATATATATATATATATATATATATATATATATATATATATATATACATACATACGACGGGCTTCTTCAGTTCCGTCGTCTATCAAATCCACTCACAAGGCTTTGGTCGGCCCGAGGCTATAATAGAAGACACTTGCCCAAGGTGCCACGCAGTGGGACTGAACCCGGGACCATGTGGTTGGTAAACAAGCTACTTACCACACAGCCACTCCTGCGCCTATATATATGTATGTATGGATGGATGTATAAAGACACAGACAGTGTAACTAACAACGACAAAAACAACAGCAGTGTATTTCACATAGCACTAATTGCAAAAACTCCAGATATGGGGAGGAGGGGGCAACTGACCCCGATTTGTTTCGGAAGAAGAATATACTAAAACCTTTCTTCAAGTAGTATTACTCATCTTATCACGAGGTTCGAAACCAGATGGAAGATGAGGGAGACTCGCAGAACATTTCATGGGGGGGGGGGGGGAAGAACTTAAAAAAAAAAGCAAAAGAAAAAAAAGTCTAGTCCAGTTAGAAAGCTTCCTGAACATTGGAAGGGAAGCGTTGTCCATGATTTCTATTGAGAGCATCTTTTGGAAAATTCTTGCTGAACCTGGTAAAAAGGTTTTCTGAACTGCACCCACTCCCAGATGAAGACCAGCTCTGCTAATGTTTATTCTCAAATTCTTCATCATATTTCTCAATGTTTCAATGATAATTGACGGGATCATAACCTTGTCAAGTTCTTTGTTCCAGCAATTGAGGATATCATACAGAAAGTCAGGATAATATTCCTCAGTATCTTCTTTCTATTTTTGATTATGGCATCAAGTGGCCATGTCACATCAGTTGCAAGACTTACATTCCTTTTATTCACACATTCGTCCATTCGTCCATTTATCTATTTTCTCTCCGCCCAGTATTCCGGGGAGGGTCGTGAGGGAAGAATCCTCCGGCACCTCCTCCATAGGGTCCTCTCAGAAGCAACTGTCTTTCACTTCCCGGTTGAATTCCAAAGCGTAATGAAAGGAGACTATGAATATTATCCATCCCGTGAAGGCGCGTGGCTTAGTGCTTAGGGTACTCGGCTCACGACTGTTAAGGTTGTGAGTTCGATTCTTGGCAGCGTGTTGTGTCTATGAGCAAACCACTTTATTTTCAGGTTGCTTCAGTCCACTCATGTTGCTTCGGTCTACACAGCTGGCAAAAATTGGCAGTATCTTCAATTCAAAGGGCCAGCCTTGTCATATTCTGTGTCACGAATAACCTCCCTGAGAACTACGTTAAAGTTATGCATGTCTGTGGAGTGCTCAGCCACTTGCACGTTAATTTCACGTGTAGCCTGTTCTGTTGATCGGATCAGCTGGAACGCTCGTCGTCGCAATCGACGGAGTGCCAGTTATCCATCTCGTTCTTGGTCTACCCCTAAATCTCTTCTTAGTCGGTACACGCACATCCAGTGATAACGACACCGACATACACACGCGCGCGCCATCCAGTTTCGCTACCCACTATTCCTGGATGGAGGTGGTGGTGGTGGGTAGAATTCTCAGACGTCCTCCATAAGATCCTATTTCTTTACTACCCACAAGGGGCTAAACACAGAGGGGACAAACAAGGACAGACAAACGGATTAAGTCGATTGCATCGACCCCAGTGCGTAACTGGTACTTAATTTATCGACCCCGGAAGGATGAAAGGCAAAGTCAACC
>NW_021836785.1:15000-25000 GCF_006345805.1 Octopus sinensis | reverse complement strand
CATTTTTTATAGAAGTTATAAAGAAACGAAGTCGTGTTGGCTGAGTTTTGTAGATATACCAATAGATAGACTGACTGATGCATAAAACGGGTGGGTGCGGAAATGAGGATGTCTGTAAAAGGGTGGAGTGGTATACAACGACAGTGGTGAAATCAGGGTTGTGTATATACATGTGTAACCGTATATATGTATGTGTGACTGTTTGCTTGTGTGTGCGTGTGTACGTGTATATGTGTGTGTGTGAGTGAGAATGTGTTTGTGCATGTGAAACTGCCGAGGAGACAGTGCATGAGGTGAATCATGAATGAGTGTATATACGTAGGTGTACATGTGTGTATATGTGCGTGTGTGTGTGCGTGTGTGTGTGTGTGTGTGTGTGTGTGCGCGTGTGTGTGTGTATATACATTTATACATACATACATTTATATATATATATTTTCTCTCCTTGTTTCTCTGAAGGCGCATGGCTCAGTGGTTAGAGCGTCGAGCTTACGATCGTGAGGTTGTGAGCTCGAATCCCGGACCGGGGCTGCGTGTTGTGTTCTTGAGCAAGGCACTTTATTTCACGTTGCTCCAGTTCACTCAGCTGTAGAAATGAGTTGCGACGTCACAGGTGCCAAGCTGTATCGACCTTTGTCTTTCCCTTGGATAACACTGGTGGCGTGGAGAGGGGAGGCTGGTATGCATGGGCGACTGCTGGTCTTCCATAAAAAAAAAAAAACAACCTTGCCAGACTTGTGCCTCAGAGGGTATCTCTCTAGGTGCAAACCCATGGTCAGTGCCTGACCGAAGGGGGTCTTTACCCTTGTTTCTCTCCTTGTTTCATTCTGTGTCCCTTTCTGTAGAAGAGCGTAGGCTCGAAACGTAAAAGACTTTTTCAATTCCCGAGCATTATACTAATACATCTGTTTGTTTTCTACACCACCTGTCTTCGTCTATTGTTTTTTTTTTCGTGAAGTCTCCCTATATATATTTATATATGTACACACACGTGTATGTATATACAAGGGTGTGCTGTGAAAAGTTCTTGGCTTTAAGGTGTCGTGAAAATCTCGGCTGGGGGCCCAAACTTCTGAGTATTTTTTTTACAGGGCTTAGAAAAACTGAAAGACCTGTAATAGGTGTATGAATTTCAGAGGGGAATATGTTGGATAAAATCTTAATTAACTGATCCTTCTGGATTTTCTTTTATCGAAAGCCGGGAATTCTTCAGCACCCACTCGTGTGTGTATGTTCGTGTGTGTGTGCATGCGCGCACGTGTATGTATGTATGTATGTATATATATATATATATATATTTAATTGATATACAATACATATATATATATATATATATATACACGCATATACAATTAATATATATGTATAAACTAATATATATATATATATATATTATATATATATATATGCGTATATATATATATATATTATATATATATACCCGGGTATAATGCGTGGCACATATGTGTGTATGTGTGTGTGTGTGTGTGGTGTGTGTGTGTGCGTGTGTGCGCGCGCGCGATTGTGTGTATTGTTACGCGCGCGCGCGTGTGCATATTAAATTTGTTGAGATTTTGATGTATAGCAGCAGATTTGGGTGAAAGATGAGGATACTTAAGAGGAATTGGGTGCCGAGGGGGGGGGGGGAGAGAGAGAGAAGGATCAGAGTAGTGAGGCAGTCAGTCAGAGAGAGTGAGGGAATAAAGAAGAGAGATAGAGGAAGACAAGAGACGAGAGAGAAATATAGGTGGGGGACAGAGAGAAAAAGTGAGAAGGAAAGATAGCTGATGCTTAGATAGATGGAATTGATAATTAAGATAGGTGAGAAAGAGAAGAGTGAGAGAGAGAGAAGTCGAAAAAGAATGGACGATCGAGAGCGAAGAAGAGGAGATAGAGAGAGAAGAGAGAGAAAGAAGAATGATGAGACACGGTGGGAAAAAATAATTAGCAGAGATTAAGAGGAAGAGTTTGAGGAAGGGAGTAGGGTGGTTATGGGAATGAAAAGACCATTTAAGCATCATCATCATCATCATCATCATCATCATCATCATCATCATCGTCACCATCATCGTCACCATCATCATCATCATCATCATCATCATCATCATCATCATCAGTAGTTGTAGTTGTAGAGGTGGTGGAATATGATGGTTATAAGAGATGGGAATGGTGTGAAGGTAAGAAGATGTGGAGTGGGAGGTGAAAGGCGGAGGCTTGGGTGGGTGGGAGAACAAAAGGTATACAAATCGAGATGATATTGGAATATTGGAATGACAGGTTCTGACGTAGACACACACACACATACACACACACACACAGACAAACATAAAGCACACACACATATATTATAATATATATGCATATATATGAATATGTATTTACATATACCTATACATGTCTACATATGTCAGTCAATCAATTAATCGATATATCTATTTGTCTATCTATCTATCTATCTATCTATCTATCTATCTATCTATCTATCTATCTATCTGTCTGTCTGTCTGTCTGTCTGTCTGTCTATCTATCTATCTATCTATCTATCTATCTATCTATCTGTCTGTCTGTCTGTCTGTCTGTCTGTCTGTCTGTCTGTCCGTCTGTCTATCTATCTATCTATCTATCTATCTATCTATCTATCTATCTATCTATCTATCTATCTATCTGTCTGTCTGTCTGTCTGTCTATCTATCTATCTATCTATCTATCTATCTATCTATCTATCCGTCTGACTGTCTGTCTGTATGTTTGTCTATCTGTCTGCCTGCCTGTCTGTATGTTTGTCTATCTGTCTGCCTGCCTGTCTGTCTGTCTGTTGGCCTGTCTGTCTGTCTGTTGGCCTGTCTGTCTGTCTGTTGGCCTATCTGTCTGTCTGTTGGTCTGTCTGTCTGTCGGCCTGTCTGCTTGTCTGTTGGCCTGTCTGTCTATGTCTACATATATACAGATACATACACACCAACACGTGCAGACAAACACATACACTTGTCAACTTGTTTACACATACAGGGTGTTCGGGCTAAATTTGACAGTTTGCATTATAGAATAAGAAAACACAATAATCCATTAAAAAATTAACGTATTTTAAAAGATCAAAAACCATCAACTGGATTATGGCTGGGCGATAACAGTTTGTTCAAAGTAATTGCTGTGTCCGTTCCTGCTGACCACGGCTTCGTAGTTTCTGTTGCAGTTGTCCTTGTTACGTCTTACAGCCTTTGTAGTGGCCACAGAGCATTGAGCAGCAGCGACCGACCATGAATCCGGTATTTTGGTACCCGGCGCTAATAATCATGACACATGTAATTCTCTTCTGATATGCAGATGACTTTTAAATCTCCATCTCAACTAACTTTTTCTCAGCTACAACTTTAATCTTTACATTCTCCAATGCCGTTGACTGTTCGCCAGTACATGAAGCTGATGAAAGAAAATGAGACAAAATATCGCCAGATGTAACTGAACACTTTGTATACATATATATATATATATATATATATAGATATATATATTATATATATATATATATATATATATATATATATATATATATATATATATATATGTCGGGAGAGTTTATGAAAAAAAAACAAAAGACGAAGACAGGTGGTGTACAAAACAAACAGATGTATTAGTATAACGCTCAGGATAGAAAAGGGACACAGCCGAAAAAACAAGGAGCAGGAACCTATTATATATATAAGTTAACAACACTTCATTAGCCTAACGACAACGTTTCGGACGTCAGTCCTTTGCCAGAATTAAGAGAAAAAACATAGGGACTGTTTGAAAGAAGAAAAATCGGTGAAAGAAGAAACAATGTGTGGAGGGAGGATTATGAGTAAGATGGGAATGTAGCCCTATAGGGGCGCAGGTAGTAAAAAAGACAGTAGAGGGCGTTTCTGTCCGTGTAAATATATGAGTGTATCCTTGTTTAGAGTTTTTATTTGGGCGGATGGAGTGGTGCGGGTGTTTTTTTTTGGGGTGTGTGTGTATGTGTGTAGAAGCATGCAAGTGCAGAAATACATGGGGCATAGGACAGTGGGGGTGTGTGATGTGCTATTGTGCATGTGTTTGTGTGTTTGTGTGTATGTGTGTGTGAATATAATCATTGAGTGTTTCTGAAGAAGGCGTGAATGTGAGGAGAGTTGAGCGAGCGCAAGTATGAGATGAAAGGAAAGGCAAGACGAATGCGGAAGGTGTGATAGGAGTGCATGCAAAGGGTTGAGCTGTGATATTATGTTACCTGGAAAGAAGGTATGATCCCAAAGAGGCGGAAGTAAAAGAAAAAGGTAGAAATTCATAGAAGAAAAAGCCAGAGAAAAATGATATAATAAATGATAAAAACTAAAAAGAAAAAAAGTGTTCTGTGAGAGAGAAAAAATATTTAAAAATTACACAACTTTGGTGAAAAGTTCGGGTGAGATCGATAAAGCGTCCTGTTGGTATCTATAAGTAATATATGAAATCAGTGAAACTGTAAATTGAAGGGAGACAATATATATATACATATATACAGATAGACAGACAGACAGATAGATATATTTCTTTATAAGCCACACAGGGCTGCACACAGACAGGGGACACCATTACAAGGTAGAGCTTTTCTTTTTGGGGAGAAAGAAAAAAGGGTAAGTTTTTCGATCAGATAGATAGATAGATAGATAGATAGATAGATAGATAGATAGATAGATAGATAGATAGATAGATAGATAGATAGATAGATAGGCAGAGTGAAAACATAGATACTTTAGTAGACCGAAAGTATTTATATAAATATCGGTCATAACTTTTGGCGTCCCTGATATCTTAGTGGAAATAAACGAATTTAAACACAATTCAGCAGTAGGCCCTGATAGGTTCCCTACTCTTGTCCTGAAGGTGTATCTACACAAACTTGGATCCCCTCTCGCTAATCTGTGGAGGAACTCACTGGCTGCTGGTCAGTCATCAATAATGTAAGTACACTGCATTGGGTTTAAGTAAGGCCGTAACCGTAGAAAAAAAAGAATAGGGGGGAACTTAGAAACTTTGAAGGAGCAATTGGGAAAAGAATCGTACTCGCTGGGAAATTGACTCTCGACTAATTCTTCAACTCTAAGCACAAGGGCTGTATTGTCAGAGTTGAGGCACGTACTCCAGGTCACAAAGGGGCGAAAGCCGCTCGATGGACCCGAGTGGCAGAGACAACACGGCAACAATATCACGGTCTTTGGCGTCCATAATGGACGCATGCTACTCAGTTTCGGGCAGATGTGTGCGGCATTTCGGCAAAACTTTACCCGAATGTTTGGGACGAAAGGCGTGCTGGATCGCAGGATGGATTTCAGTGCCTACTTCGACAGCCTACCACTATTCTCAGCAAAAGAGACGGAGTGTTGCGAACATCAGCGGAAATACAGGAAGCGATGACTAAGTGCATAGGAGAGAGATGCCTTGTGAGTGGATTTGGTAGACGGAAACAGAAAGAAGCCGGGTGGTTGTCCAGTACCAAGGAAGAGAAATAACGCAGAAACCATTGGTCTGCTGGTACTGCCAACAGCTAGAAGGCAGCAGTGAGACCCCTTGCTAACAGTATGTCTAGGGCACAGTTCATGTGTCGACAAACCAGCAGGAAAAGATGTTTTCCTGGGGTTAAAAAGTAGTAACATAATCCTAGTCAGGACTGCCACGTTATGCTGGCAAAGAAACTTTACTATATATATATATATATATATAATTAATTTAATGTCCTTGATTAATTTAATCCCTCGGCTATTAATGCTATGTTTGGCCTGCTATCGCCGCCTGTGACATTGATTCTGTTATTTATATTGAAACTATAGTTACATTGGATATAATAGAATTAATGACACTTAGTAAATTATTTGGTATATATATATACTAGTATATATAAAATATATTAGAGACAAAACCACTATTGTAACAAGGAAAGACTTAATCAATACATAAAATTAAAAATAGTCAAAAAAACCGCCACTACAATCGTTTATTGGATATATATATAATAATATATATATAGAATATATATATATATAATCGTAAAGTGATTGATCGCTAAATCCACAGTTTTAAAAAAAATGCCCCCTCTCTTTATTTCTTCGTGTTTCTTTCTAAAAGACATACACACATAGGTAATAGATACACACATATGCATGCACACACATATTTATGTACACACATACACACACCCATGTGGTTAAGAGCGCGGGCTACTAACCCCAAGTTTCCGAGTTCGATTCCAGGTAGAGACATGAATAATAATAATAATAATAATAATAATAATAATAATAATAACAATAATAATAATATAATAATAATAATAATAATAATAATAATGATAATAATAATAATAACATCGAAAAATACCTTAAGAATGAGAACCCAAGACACCTGATGAAGGCTGGAAGGTATATCAGCCGAAACGTTGTGTTAACAACAAACTAGATGAGGACAAATATCCGTCAAATGTAAATAACATACATACACTTATTTCATTACACACACACACACACACACACACACACACACACACACACACATATATATATACGAATACACACATACATACAAACATGTATACATACAATCACACATTGTAACATAAATACATACACGCTTATATGCATACAAACAATTATACATATAGACATACATATATGAATACTTACACAATGGACACATATATACGGACATACATACATGCAGACATTCATACGTGCATATATATATTCATATGAAAATAGAAAACTTGTAAAATTTAATCACATGTGTTTCAATACCTAATATGGAACTACATACTACTTTCGTATGAGTAGTATCTAAGTCACGTGCACTCACATACATAAATACTACACACGCACACACACACACAAACACACCTTACACACACACACACACATACAAACATACCTTACACACACACACACACAAAGAAACACACCTTACACACAAACACACAAACGCGCCCTACACAAAATCATCACGCGTATTGCAAAACAATATGTTTAACATAATAGACATAGTCGCAACTGGTAGCAACCGTTAGCAACTACTGACAAGCATTAGCAGCAAGTGACCGGTAACCGATGACTGCGAGTAGCAACTAGTGGCAAATATTATCAACCAGCAAACGGTCATTAGCAACGTGTGGCAGCCATTAGCAACAAGTGACAAATTTAAGTGACCAGTGGCAACCATTAGCAAACACTAACTGCCATTTGCGACCAGTAAAAGTCATTAGGAAACAACAAAATGTCATCAGCAACCAATAGCAGTCATTAGCAAATAGTAAACGGTCATTAGCAGCAGCGATAGTCGTTAGAAACTTGTGACAAACACTATCAAGGAGTGACGAGTGTTAGTGACCAGTGGCAACCGTTAACAGCCAGTAACAGCCTTTAGCAGCAGATCACGACCATAAGCAACCAGTTGCGGTCATTAGCAGCCAGTGACAAATATTAGCAATCAGCGGCACCTGTTAGCAACTGGTAACGAGCATTAGCAACCATTGACGACCATTAGTAACTAGTGACTACAATTAGCGAACAATGACAGCTATTAGTAAACAATAACGGCCAATAGCAACCAGTGTCAACCATTAGCAACAAGCGACAACTAGTCACGAACCAGTCGCGAATCGGTTGCAAACGACAGACGACAAAAAGTGGTTGCAGTAATGGAGAGCTAGTTGTTGTTGATGTTGCATCGCAATGTCACTTGGTGCAGAATCTGATGTCGACTTAGTAGCAGTGAAGAGTGCAAAGTGCAACGAAGTGCAACAGAACATGGCAGCGTGTTGCACAGCTGCCGAGCTGAGCCAGACTCAGCTGCGCCGAGCTGCAGGCCTGCAAAATGGCAAACTGCACTTGTTGATCCTTGCTGGTTCATAGCAATGGCGGTTTGTCTATTATGTAATAACACCGCCGCCGCCGCCGCCGCCGCCACCACCACCATCTACACCTCCAACACTGCCACCACCACCACCACCACCACCACACCACAACACCACCAAGCCACACACCACCACCAACACCACAAACACCAACCACCAACACCACCACACCACACCACTACCACCAACACCCACACCCACAACAACACACCTAAACAACACTACCAGCCAGAACCATAACCAGAAACACACACACTGACGATGACACGACGAGCGACGACGACATCCGAACACATCACAACACCCACATCAACCACCACCCCTACCATCTCAAGCCCCAGCACCTCCAGCAGCTTTACTGCTCCCGCCCACCATCAAACACCGCTACCGCCACTCCCGCTGCCACAATCGTCACCATCACTGACTTTTCACCGTCGCCGCCGAAACCACTACGAAACCACTACCACCGCAACACTACTGCCGCAACAGCAGCAACACTGTTGCACCGCTGCAGCCACTGAAACCAGCATCACTTCCATCAGCGTCACAATCGTCACGGAGAAGCCTTTTCCGCCTCAACTACCAGCAGCTAACCTCGCCGCCATCACTACTTACAAGCACCAAACGTAGCAACATCAGCAGCGGTGGCAGCAGCAGCAGTAGCAGCAACAGCAGTGACACCAGCCACCACCACCACCACCACCACCTCCAACACTGCCACCATCACCACCTCCACCATCACCACCTCCACCATCACCACCTCCACCATCACCACCACCACCATCAACACCTCCAACACTGCCACCATCACCACCACCCCTCCAAACACCTCACCACCAATCACCACCCCCCCATCCCCAACACCACCACACATCACCACCTCCACCATCACCACCACCACCATCAACACCTCCACCATCACCACCTCCACCATCACCACCACCACCATCACCACCTCCACCATCACCACCACCACCATCACCACCTCCACCATCACCACCACCACCATCACCACCTCCACCATCACCACCACCACCCCACCACCTCCAACACTGCCACCATCACCACCTCCACCATCACCACCTCCACCATCACCACCACCACCATCACCACCTCCACCATCACCACCACCACCACCACCACCTCCAACACTGCCACCATCACCACCTCCACCATCACCACCTCCACCATCACCACCTCCACCATCACCACCTCCAACACTGCCACCATCACCACCTCCACCATCACCACCACCACCATCAACACCTCCAACACTTCCACCATCACCACCTCCAATTCACCACCTCCACCATCACCACCTCCACCATCAACACCTCCAACACTGCCACCATCACCACCTCCACCGCTGACACCATTGGTTCTTTCCCCGTTCATTTGTCTCAGTCCTTTGACTGCGGCCATGCTGGAGCACCGCCTTTGATATATCTAATATATCTCTTAACGCATGTGTGTATATTTACTAATGCATGTGTATATAAGCATGTGTGTGTAAGTGCGTGTATATGTGCATAAGTGTGTGTTCTTTGTCAAACGTATGTACGACTACACGTACGAGTGTATATCTATACATCTCTTCCTGCATGTGTGTATATAACTGTTGAAGTATGTATGTATGCCACCTCCTTCACCGCTGTCACCATCACCACCTCCACCACCATCACCGCTGCCACCATCACCTCCACCTCCACCATCGTAGTTGACGCCGCCTCCATCCAGGTCCACAGCGAAGGTGTATCACATGCATATAATTATGTTTACAACGGCGAACAAAGAAAAATCTAAACCAGTTCTAAGACCCACCCACCCACCCACACATCCACACATACACACACACACACACACACACAGACACACACAGACACACACACACACACACACACACACACACACAGACAGACAGACACACACACAGACACGCACACATGCACGCAGACATACACATACATTCGGGTGCATGTAAACGTGTGCACGCGTGCAAACATATACGCACAACCACAAAAAAAACCCATTCGTGCACGTACATGTATCTATTCATCCTCATACGCACGCAAACCCCAGCACATACATCCAGCCACTTATGCATATACA
>NW_021836785.1:7500-12500 GCF_006345805.1 Octopus sinensis | reverse complement strand
GTATAATGTATGTATGTGTGTATGTATGTGTATGTATGTATGTATGTATGTATGCATTTATGTATGTATATTGTATGTATGTATGTATGTATGTATGCATGTATGTATGTATGTATATATGTATGTATGCATGCATGTATGTATGTATGCATGTATGTATGTATGTATGTAGGTATGAATGCATGTTTATGTATGCATGTTGCATATTAATGTATGTATGTATGTATATATGTATGTATGTACGTATGCATGTTGTATGTATGTAGTATGTATGTTGTATGATTTTATGTATGTATGTATGTATGGTATGGGTGCATGTGTGCGTGTGAGTGCTTGTGGGTGTGTGGACATGTGTATGGGCGAGTGGGGGTGCGCGCACGCGTGTGTGTATAACTGCAGGTATATATATGAGAGTGAAAAAAAAAGCAGGTATGTATGGTACGTGTCGATGCTATCGGATATGTAAACGTAAGCACGCGCGTGTACGAGTGTATAAATGTGTGTAGATCTCCGATGATTTGTACGAGAGCGGGTAGTATGTGTATATGGACGAAAATATAAGTGTGTGCATATGCAAGTGCGCGTGTGAGTGTAAGTGTGGGAGCAAAGATGCGAGTGTAAAAGTGGGTGTGAATGTGTAAGCGGAAGAGAGGTTGTGCGAGTATGGATGAGTGCGGGTAAAGCTGTCAGCGGTGTGTAAGTGTAGGTGATACTGTGAAAAATTGTACAAGTGTGGGCATGTGAGTGTGAGTGAAGGTGTGCGGCTGTTTCAGGAGGTGAGCGAAAAATTGGAGATCATATATTTAGCGAAATGATATCAAACTACAGCACATCAAATCGCACCACGCCATACCACACCACACAACACCAAGCCACACTACACCACATGGCACCACATCACATCACACCACACCATATAACACCACACAACACCACATCACACCACAACACACAACAACACACCACGTAATACCACACCACACCAAACCACTTCACACCATACCACATCACACCACACCACAACACGTTGCCACACAGCATATCACACCACACCACATCACGCCACATCACGCCACATCATACCACACCACATCACACCACATCACACTACACAACACCACACAACACCATACCACGCCACACTACATCACACTACAACACACGACGTCACACAACACAAAACCACTCCACGGCACACCACACCACATCAGACCAAACCATTCCTTTCTACACCAAACCACATCACAAACCAACCCACCACACTACACCAAACCACTCCATTCCACACCACTCCTTTCCACTCCACACCACACCTCACTACATTACATCACACCACATCACATCACACCACTTCCCACCACAGTACACTACATCACACCACATCACACTACATCACATCAGATGACACCATGTGACACCACTCCACATCACACCATACCACGACACACCAAACCACACCACACCACTTCACACCACATCACACCACATCACTCCGCTCCACACCACATCACACAACACCACACCACATAACACTACGTCACACGACACCGCATGACACCACACAACACTACAACACTCCATACTACGTCACACGACTCTACACTACACCACACCGCACCACACCACACACATCACATAACACCACATGACACCACACGCCACTCCACACCACGTCACACAACACCACACTACATCACATCACCCCACATCACAGCACATTCGATGAAGCAGGAATCTACATTTCTATTATTGTGATGTGGTTTGGTGTAGAATGGAATGTTTTGGTCTGGCGTGGTGTGGTGTGGTGTGGTGGGTGTATGATGTGGTTTGGTGTAGTGTGGTGCGATGTGGTGTGGTGTGATGTGATGTTGTGTTGTGGTGTGCCGTGGAGTGGTTTTTTGTTGTGTGACGTCGTGTGTTGTAGTGTGATGTAGTGTGGCGCGGTATGGTGTTGTGTGGTGTTGTGTTGTGTGACGTCGTGTGTTGTAGTGTGATGTAGTGTGGCGTGGCATGGTGTTGTGTGGTGTTGTGTAGTGTGTTGTGGTGGTGATGTGAGTGTTTCGATTTCGTGTTATATTGGTGGGTAAATGTTATTTCTTTTAGGCTTTGGTTCACACTGTCGTGTGTACTTTTCCGGATTTTGCAACCGTACAGCGTTGTCGTACACTGTGCCATATTGATTTTTACCTTGTAATGATATTAAGAGAACACACGTTCGTGGTTTATTCGCTGTCGATATCGTTATTTTCAATGAGCGGATAAATCAGTTGATGGAATAAACCGAAACCTCTGTCGTAATTTGACGAAGAGACGCAATACCATCGCCAACACCAACATTACTACTGCTATCACCACTACCTTAATCTCCTCCGCCTCCTTCTCGTCGTCGTCGTCCTCCTCCTTCTCCTCGTCCTCCTCCTCCTCGTCGTCCTCCTCGTCCTCGTCCTCGTCCTCGTCCTCCCCCTCCTCCCCCTCCCCGTCCTCCTCCTTCTCCTCGTCCTCATCCGTCTCTTCGTCCTCGACCTTCTCCTCCTCCTCGTTCTTCTCGTTCTCCTCATCCCCCCCTCATCGTCGTCGTCGTCGACGTCCTCCTCCTCCTCCCCGTCCTCCACCTTCTCGTCCTCCTCCTCGTCCTCCTCGTCCTCCTCGTCCTCCTCCTCCACAGGCACTGTTCACACCAGCAGCACCAGCACTACCACCACCACCAGCACCAAAATTTGAACCTGGAGATCTCCATTTCCAGCGACTTCGAGGGCCACCTCCCAGTGGTGTCGGACGTCAACGAAGAGCCCTCGACTACAACAAGGCGACCAAATTTTTTTTCTTTTTTTCCAAGGTCTGGGGTCTCCCACCCCTAAGTTCTAGACCATCACCTAATCACCCTTACCCGTCTTGTTGCTTAACAACAACAACAACAACAACAACAGCAGCAGCAGCAGTGGAGGTGCAATGACCCAATGGTTAGGGCAGCGGACTCGCGGTCGGAGGATCGCGGTTTCGATTCCCAGACCGGGCGTTGTGTGTGCTTATTGAGCAAAAACACCTAAAGCTCCACGATGCTCCGGCAGGGGGTGGTGGCGACCCCTGTTGTACTCTTTCGCCCCAACTTTCTCTCACTCTTTCTTCCTGTTTCTTGTCCCCGACTTCCTACGCAACCGCTGAGCCTGGATGCGCATTCATCCATCCGTCGATGCTCTCGGTGTCGGGGGTTGACCTGCTTTCTCTTCTGCGGGTCTTACGAATAGCAAAGGACCACGTTTCGGACTTCTCCCATCTTGCGAGCTCTGGGACGAAGACCGTTCGCTCAACAACCAGCAGCGGCAGCGGCAGCGGCGGCAGCAGCAGCAGCAGCAGCAGCAGCACCACCACCACCACCACCACCACCACCCCACCACCCACCACCACCGCCGCCGCCGCCACCACCACCAACCACCACCGCTACCACCACCACCACGAATTGTAATAATAATTTTGCTGAAATAAAAAAAAAGGTTTTTCCTTTCTGAAATTCAGCTTAGCGGAAAACGAAATTCTCCCCCCCCCCGTCAAATGTCGAAGAGCCACCACAACCACACAACCACGACGACGACACCTCACAACGACGACAACACTTGACAACAACAACGACGTCCACCACAAGCATCTCCACTTCTTAGAACAACATTGCATTACTACAAGTTGTTTTCTTTGATTATTTAATTACTGGCTGTTTTTTTTTCTTCCATTTTTGCGACGGTCTTTTGTTAAGTAAACAGTGGTTCCATGATATTTCCCATTGTTATCTTCATTGAATTAACACGAGAACGTGTTTCATGGCTTTTCAGCGAATTTTTTTAATCATTATTATTACTTTAAAAATATTATGAATACTAAAACTTGTGGAATACCAAGCGGTTGTCGAATTTAATGTCGTTACTAAATATGATTTAAGTTATAAAATGTATAACTATATATGGAGTTGTAATGTACATCCGGTAAGATGTCACGCTTGTAATCCTGCAGTGATGCTCAAATTCAGTCTGTGGTACTCTGGCGGTAAACATTAAATAGATGAAAATGATAATATGTGCTACATATCGCACACAAGAGGCACCCAGTCATGGGGACTCATTTGAAGAAATCCTCAAACAGATGGAAGAAGTATTGGGCGACCTTTGCATTTCTTCGAAGCAACAATGTATCTAACCTTCATTTAATTAAGGCAATCATTTAATTAAGGTAATGTATATTGTAATGTGGTGATTGAAGATTAAAATCTATTTTCAGCATATTGGCATAGAAATCTTTTTTTTCTTTTGCCCTTTTTTATATATATATATATATATTATATATATATATATATATATATATATGTATTAACGTGAATATATTGGCCACTTAAATGTGGCTAACCACTAAGGGTGGGTGCTACTGTTGTTTGTAGCCCCAGGAGAACATCTTCTCCAGCTGGATATTGACACACTTTCTGCGCCCCATCAGTATTTGCAAAAGGAAGCCATCCTCCCCATCGTCGACCTGACGTGATACGCACGGACCCGGGTTTCTGGGTATTTACCCGTCGTCAGCTCACGACAATGAACGGTCAGCGCATGTCTGCGCATCAGCAGCCACAGCATACCCAGCCCTACATTCTGTGGCTGTTACAGCAGATGGAGTGCCTGACCAGTGGAACACACCCCTTCCACAGAGAGCGGAAGAGTAAGCGCATCAGCTTGATCAACCAGCAAACAGGGCAAGCGGTAATAAATGAAGGATGCGATATACGCATTCGCCACCCCGGCTCGACCTTTCAGAGATAGCTTTCTCTCGGCTCATTTCTAGGTGAGATTGGCCACCCTGCTCGTCACCTCATTCCAGTTCTTCTCCACCTAGAAGTCCGGACCAAACCAAACTCCGAGCAACTTAACGGGACCGTCTGTCTAGCGCCCCACCACGATGTTGGACGGCATGGGCTTGCCTCTCCAGGTGCCGAATTGCAAGCCCAATGACTTTTCCGCGTT
>NW_021836785.1:0-2500 GCF_006345805.1 Octopus sinensis | reverse complement strand
CATGAAAAATAAGCACGCAAGTGATCGATCGTTCGGACACTTAATTCTGAGTGATGAGACGATCATAGCTTCTAAATAATGGTTATTGACATTGGATTGTCACTGAGGTCCATTTTATTGGCTAGTTTGGTGACAACTGCTGTTTGAATGGGAGGCAATTAAGGCACATTGGACAATGGTATTCTCGCTCGCTTTATAGAGAAATTAAAATTGCAGTATTATTCATTGAGTGGTATTGTGTAACCAAGACTGCTTGACCACGTTTGCAATACCAAAGCTTGATTCGAAAGCGTTAACAAAATAATGTACATAAGAAAATATACAAGTATATCGGAAGGACTGACGGGCGATTAAAAAATATGCATACACACATACCTACACCAACGCACATACAGACACATACATATACATGCATAGATATATATATATATATATATATATATATCTCTATATATATATATTATATATTATATATATATATATTATATACTAGCAGTATCGCCCGGCGTTGCTCAGGTTTGTAAGGGAAATAACTATAAAGTATTTTTAGAGAGTTATAGCCAAAAATAGCAAAAAAATGGAAAAAACGATGGTAAATTTTTTCTTTAGTTAAAAAAGGTGGAGTTGCGTCCCCTAGACAGTTTGCGGTTTGTGTTTCTGATTCTCGATCCAAAGTCGAATTTATCGATTTTTTTCAGAACTGGGGGAACTTTTCAAAATTTTCGGTGCGTTAGTTTTAAATTATGACATTGGGCTATGTGTGTGTCAAGTTTCATCAGAATCGGTTGAAAGCCGTGGTCAGGGTGAAGGTACAAGCAACAGACACACAGAAAACGCACAGACAAACTGCCGTTTATATATATATATATATTATATATATATATATATATATATATATATATATATGTACACACACACACACACATGCACGTACACGCACTACGCGCGCGTGCACACACACAACGACATCTCAAAAGTAAATAGTCACCCCTCATTATTCTGTTTTATCTGTGCAGACTCTGCCTGGTGCTTCAAACTTATTTTTCCTTTCAGTATATTAATTGCTTATGGCAGCCATCCTTGCCATGAACAGCATAAGCGAAAGAGTTTTCGGGTTTTCAAAGAGGGCGTATTGGGAATCAATATGAAGGTGGACTTAGCATAGGTTGGCAGGAAACAATGGGATTCCTCTTGCCACAGTCAACAGAGTCGAAAATTCACCAGCAAAGGAAATGAATCAACAGCACCCTTGTTGAGGAAGATCTGGGCCCTCTGCCAGATGCCTTCAGGTCGCCATGAGTATCGTTGAAAGAGCAAGTTGAGCTACGTTAAGCATAACTCATTGTATAGCTCTTATACCAAGAGCTTCAGTTAGTCAAGAAACATATCTAGGTCTTGCAAATTGGATTTTTATTTTATACATGAATATATATATGCATGGTGGTGCCCCAGCATGGCCGCAGCTTTCGGGCTGAAACATTTTAAAGATTTAAGGATTTATATATTATATATATGTATATAATATAGATATATATATGTATATAATATATTATATATATATATATATATATATATATATATATATATCTAATATATATATTAATATATATATATATATATATGCGTCTACTCATATTGTGCCTTTCCCCTCACCTCAGCACAACGTCCTGTGCCGCTACCCCCCACCCTTATTCTTCGAATTCCCCTTCGCCGTCCTGGCTTCATTTATAACTAGATCCCATCCCTTACTGCTACAAAATCCGCCCCTCTCTTTTCTCGTACTATCTACCTATCACAACAGCTCTCCTCCTCCGTCACCTCCATTCTCTACTTCATTCATTGTCCCTTCCTCTAGTTTGCCATAGCCTCAACCATCCCTGATAAATAAACATCTACCTAACAACATACTAAACGGTACCTTCTTTCAAAAATTGAAGGCGGCGAGCTGGCAGAAACGTTAGCACGCCGGGTGACATGCTTAGCGGTATTTCGTCTGCGTTACGTTGTGAGTTCAAATTCCGCCGAGGTCGACTTTGCCTTTCATCCTTTCGGGGTCGATAAATTAAGTTCCAGTTACGCACTGGGGTCGATGTAATCGACTTAATACCTATGTCTGTCCTTGTTTGTTCCCTCTGTGTGTAGCCCCTTGTGGGTAATAACGAAATAGGTACCTTCTTTCAAAATACTAACTCAATCCACCCATTCCTCTCCCTTCTCCGGCTCCGCATTTCTACTTCTATTCAATTCTCTGATTACTCACCACGCTCTCTCTCCTTCTCCATCTCCCTCTCCCCGCCTTGTGTTCGTATAGTTTCTTGCTCTTCCTCTGCATCTTCAACCACCGCATCAGGCCGCCTGCATCCTCCTTCTCCCTGCCTTTTACTTTTCTTCCTCTTCTCCCATTCAACCTTTAAACTTTTAACAGTATGACGTGACTGCTATTTATCAATCATTCCCTCCTGACGAAAGGAGCCTCTTACAGTAATGCCTTTATGAGTCC
>NW_021836784.1:0-25949 GCF_006345805.1 Octopus sinensis | reverse complement strand
GTGGAAATCTGCCCTGGCATCTCGTAATTTATTATGACAATAACTGACGAGATGCCGGCGCAGATTTCCGCCCCGACATCCGAAACTCGGGACTTTATTATGGCAACCGAATAATTATCACATATATTCTACATAACATGCATTTATTATTAGAATACTGAATACTGTAGTGCTCGATTGGTGAGATCCTCTCATTTCTGACGCATGGTCCTATAGGTACAGATATATATCCTTCGAAAATGAGAACCGTCTAGCATCGGGCATGGATCTGCCAGATCACGTTATTTCAGCGTACTACACTTCTTCAGATACAGGTGCCCAGTTGCTGCATGACAACGAAATATTACTCTCAACGATATATATTATAAGAGTTACTTCCTTCTCTCCGTGACGCAAGTAGCCGGGAAGCTTATCAAAAATAGATATGACAGTGCGCTGAAATTACGTTATCAGTCATTTACGGCGCGTTTCCCTTCTGCTATCCATATATGGTTGTACTGTGAGTTCGCTTTGTCTATATTAGAGTATCTTTCTAGCCTTTACTGCAGTATTCGAAGTTCTATTAGTGCATCCACATTAACTCAGATATAAATATTGTCATTGTCAATCATTGAGTGAGAGAGCAGCGCATACCAGCAAAGGGACACTGGGGTAAAATATACGTAGCCCAGTATACCCAACATGAATACCCGTCTGATAAGGGTACACAAGGCAACGTAGATATAAATATTGCCATTGTCAATCAAGCTGATGCTTGACATTGTAGATAATGTGTTTTTTTATATAAAGACTGTGATTAAAGACAACAGATATACAAGAAAACAACAAAATCAGTATATCTAAATCATTGGATTAACTGCAAAAGTAATTGTATTTGTTAGAAATACGTGTGATTTGAACGTTACCTAGAGCGCTTCTATTTATAGGAAAATTTACCACCACCATCAAGAAGCTTATTGTTATATCGCAATACTACACAGTGGCTGTGTGAGCTACGAAATCCTCGTGGCCACTGTTATATCGCAATACTACACAGTGGTTGTGTGACCTGCGCAGTCCTCCTCACTTCTGTTATATCGCAGTGCTACACAGTGGCTGTGTAAGCTATCTCATCCTCGTTGCCGCTTTTATATCGCACGTTCACATGACCTCTACTCAACTCCGACGTCTAACTTCTTCTATATCTACGTATTGGGCTAGCCTACTTCATCGTCTAGGGGCGTGTACACAACTCTTATAAATACACAAAATGTATGGTGTGTGCGTGTAGTATGCGTGCATACTCGTGCAATAGAATATATATTCGAAATCTTCCTGGCATTGAAATCTAAAGCCAAGCAACTTCGTTGAGAAGTGAGCTTATGAACTATAAAGCTCTCTAGCTCTACAAGAGACATTTTGTCTCGAACTGCTGACGTATACATTGCTTAACTGCATTACTGCAAAACTGCTCATAAATACCCACGTACATAAGTACGTAGATATTAGAGAGAGTTATAGGGGGATATAACGATATAACGATAGATATACAGACAAATAAACTCGTTAGAAAAGCTATTGCAATCATATAATTGCACTCACGAATTCTCACAGGTATACGCACATACAGCGACGCACTCAGACACATAGACCCACACATATAAACACAATAAACACGCACACACTCACACATATAGATAGATATGAGTGTGTATGTGTATGAGCGTATGTGTGTGTGTTTGTGTGTGTTACATCGTAGACACTGGTGTTTATTGATTTACGCTAAGTCTGAATGATGTCATGGACTCTCATTCGACAGCTTAACGTATTTGAAATAAATAGAGAGGTGCCATGTAGTATCCATTTTCTATATCATGATATCATTGATAGCCTGGAAGGTTAATAGCTTGCACTGAACTGTAGTTACCAAGGAAGCGGTTGACGATACAGAATGATAGGTAGAAAATGTATTAGGTAATCGCTATGAATTAACTCTACGTCGGAACGTTACACAAAAGCGTGAAGCTGGTCTGTTTGAATGTCAGAATTGCAGGTGTATAGGCAGATATCTGGATAAGTATATACGCATGAATATAATCATAAACAGATATATATACATACATATATATATACATATATATAAACATACATATATATATATATATATATATATATATATATACACACATATATATATACATACACACACCCGTACATGCATACGTATAAATATACATATTTGTTTGTGTGTGTATAAGTGTGCGCGTGTGTCTATGTCCAGATAGACTGATAGGTAGATTGAGAGAGACGGTAGACGAACTACAATTGTTGAAATTGCAACTGCGTCATCTCTCTTTGGCAACTAAAATCATTGCAGTAATTTCGACGAAAAACTACTTAATTACCTTGCTGTAGAAGATAGAAAATTTGTCAAGAGTTTACAGTGGAAATATCTCTTGAGAATATTGTAAATGAAAAGTACGTCTGAAAACACTTGAATCTTTCCAGGTAAATATTACTGGAACCATTCAGAAATTTGCAACTGTCTACCTTTTTACGTGGCTCTAACTGAAGTACCAATCTCTAATGATAAAAGCCTTTAATAGAAATAGAATAAATTCCAACTAGAACTTCGGAATTATGATAACAAAAGAGATTTTACAGTTTCACGTTAAACTCTGACCAACAAGATATTTAGTTTAAATGGACAAAAAGAAACATAGCATCAGTTCCTTCCTGACTAAAACTTGAATACTTATCACAAAAGACATCACGTAACCTTAAATTACACTAACTAATCAGCCGAGTCTGTAGTCACGAATTTGAACAGTAAAGTATAAATATTTTCACGAAAGACTTACTTGACATGTAAGGCCCACAGGATACATTTTCATCGCACCCTTTTCTTTAGTTGACAAATCTTTCAACAATCATTATACGACTAGCCGGTCTATATTAGATTTATTTCTACTAAATTTTAAAGAAATATGTTTGTCACTCTAGAAAATAATACACATTACTACAGTGATGTAAGAAACAACACGTTTATATAATTATATATATATATATATATATCCGATTGCTCGCGAATGTGTGTCTATATATGTTGGTTTATGTATATAGTATTTACCGGTGATTTTTGGAGGTAATGTTAAACATTGAAAAAATCTACCACTTTCAAAGAAAAGGTTATCGAATTATTCCGCCTGATGCGCTCGGACAGTCGCACGTTGATGGCATCTTAAATCCTGCAAAATTTGTTATTTGAGATGACAGTGTTCACACTACACAAAGCAATAAATTTTTTCTGATATTCAGCAAGGTTGAGGCCGGAGCTAACTTCGATTTGTGGATCTTGCGGTTTTGCGAAGGCTGCCTAAGTATATTCTTAAAATATAGAATAAACTATGATAACTAGAACGAAACTGTATTTAGTAAATTTAAATAAATACTCTTCTAAAACAGGATCTGTTAGATATCTATTAACCTACTTAAAATTTTTTAAATATATCATACCGAACCATGTAAACAGTATATTGTTTACTGGATGGGAATTAAAGGTCATGATTGTAAATGTAAAGCAATTCTGAAGTATATTCTTTTGTGTCTGGGGAGAGTAATTTTCTTTTTGTGCCTTATAATGTAATACACTCACCGGTAAAATTTCCATTTATTTCTTATTTATATTTTCCTAAAATTTTCGCTGCGTCTTGCAACCATTTCAATAGTCTTGATTCTCTCCGTTAATTACACTGCGTTCTTTTTTGTTTGTTTGTGCGCATGTGTGTGGATCAGTGTGTGTGTGTGTGCTTAGGCATGTATGTATGTATGTATGTATGTATGTATGTATGTATGTATGTATGTATGTATGTATGTATGTACGTATGTTTGTATGCATGTGTGTATGTATATATGCGTGTGTATGCATATGTACATATGTATGAATGTGTGTGCATCTGTAAGTATGTATTCTGCATATTCATATGCTTGCATGATCGTGTTTTTGTGTAGAGTTTGTTTAATGTTTATCAATGCACTTAAAAAAATAATGAATAAACCTATTTTTATCACACTGCATGAAAATTAACCAACTTCAGAAAGAGAATGTTATCTCAATATAGACTAAAATATATTGATCGGTATTACCGGATGAGAGGTCTGTTAATATAATTCAAGAACATAATTACCGTAGATTCTCTATTTGGAACAGGTTAGTTTTTGGAGTTTCAAAGTGGCTCTCCAAGCTAAAATATATCATTTGTTTATATGCTTGCATGCATGCAATTGTAGTTCTATGTGTATTCATGAGCGCCTCTGTGTTTGCGTTCATATGCATGAGTGCGTTAAAAATATATATATTTTATCTTTCATCATTTAATTGTTTCAATCAATGGACCGTATCCAGTCTGTGGCACTGCTTTGTAGGCTGAAGTCGAACAAACAGACACCAGAACTTGTTTTCCAAGCATTCTGTTTATTCTACTATTCGGGGGTGGGGGCGAATCACGAATTTATGGGACGTAAATACACCAACGCCGGTCGAGAGCCAGTGGTAATTGGAGAAACACAAACACAAAAGTACAAACGAATAGGCATATATATTTAATTTATATAGAGAGATTAGAGGGTATATTAATCGCGTGAAGGGATGGCTGCACCCAAGCAAATACTGGTTCAATGTCTAATATTTTGGGGAAATGAAATTCCCTGAAAACAACAGGTATGTATAAAGCATATAGTTTATATCCATTTAAAATTAGGAACGAAAATGGGGATTAAGAAGTTAATAATTGTTTATTATTAACCACAAAATAGCCGTCTTCGCTTCTTACAGACAAGATGACAAATTTGTTGTTAATAATAAAGAAATATTAACTTCTTAATGTCCATTTTCTTTTCTCCTTATATATATATATATATATCGTCGCCGTCGCGGCACTCTGACGGTTACGACAACGAGGGTTCAAGTTGATCCGATTACGGGATCAGCTTGCTCGTGAAATTAAAATGCATGTGGTTGAGCACTCCACAGACACGTGTACCCTTAACGTAGTTCTCGGATGAGATTCAGCGTGACATGGCTAGCCCTTCGAAATACATGTACAAGAGAGACAGGAAGAAAGAGTGAGAGAAAGTTGTGGTGAAAGAGTACAGCAGGGTTCTCCACCACCCCACTGCCGGAGCCTCCTGCAGCTTTAGGTGTTTTCGCTCAATAAATACGCACAACGCCCTATTTGGGAATCGAAACCACGATCTTACGACCGTGAGTCCGCTGTCGTAGCCACTGGTCCATTGCGCCTCCACACACACACACACACACACACACACACGTATATATATATATATATATATATATATACATACTTATACATACATACATATATATATATATATATATATACATACATATATATATACACACATATGTATATACAAACATACGCATACACACACACAACAATGCATATATACATTTATACGACTGGCTTCCTTACGTTCTTCTCTACGTAATTCACTCCCAAGTCCCGGGCTACAGCAGCAGACCGTTGCCCAATGTGTCAAGGTGTGCAGTAAATTTAAGTCCAAGCATCTTAACCAGACAGAAAAACCAAATCTACGTAACTAAAATAGATTGAAAACCTGTTTTAATATGTTTGTCGAATTGTGTGTGCAGAGCGTGTATTTGTGTAACCACACAAAAAAAAAATTCGAGCTTGTTTCACTGTATTTATATTCGGTCCACCACGGAGTTAATTTACTTCCATCTCTTTTGGATACAGACATAGTTATGAGATCAGAAACATACCTGTTCCCATTCATGTGTTTATTTTATTTATTGCATTACGGTGTACCTAGGATATTTGTTTCCTAGTTGAGCAGCTCCATAACAGCCTCTGTTCTATGAAAATATTATCAATGAATCATAGCAGCTATAACCTAGGAGAAAACCTATTCGATGTACATATGAATATAACCTGTAAATTTTCTGAATTAGTGAAATGAAGAAACAAATCTTGTATTATAGAATTTAGTTCTGTCTAATATAATTCCGTTTGCAGCCAGCAAACTTAACGTTTTTTCCATAAGAGGAAGATGAACGTCGGAACAAACTACTGCGCTCAAAGTAATGATGTGAATCTCTTGATGGCTGCGTCCCAGCATGAGGCCAGTAAAATGCTTGAAAGAGTAACCTCTTCAATGTATGCCAGATAGTGCCTATTTTAACGTCAGTAAATTGGTTTGTGGGTATCACGTTTCGAAATATTTCGTAGACTGTATTACCTTCCAGACATCAACCATGTACATTATTCTCTCAGGAAAGAAATTTTTATCTCTTTCTTAAATTTTTATCTCCTGCTTCAATTTTCCAAATACTTCCAAATACTTCCAAAGACTTTTCGTGATTTCAGTATATTGGGTAAATGTATTCTAACTTGGCTGCAGTGCTGGCTCTACCAAAGTTTTCCTTCAGTGAATCTTCGCAGACATAGTCATAAGGGAACCATATCTGATATATATATAAGAACATCAATTTCAAGTTTCTGAATCGGCACCGTGTAAAAACAAAGTCACTCCGTATTTAGTTCCATCTGAGCCATCTCCGTTTATATCTAGTTGAATTTCGCACTTCTTAAAGAAATGATCCGTGTACTTGTATAAACAAACATTATTCTAGGGTTCGCTTTCTGGTTATATCGGAATAGAACATTGTGATTCGAATATTTACAAACAGTTTTATTGGCTATGATGCCAATCACTTTAACGCATAAGTAGTGATACGTCGAAATAACTTTCTCTAATTTGTCAGCAGAGGGTACTGAATAGATTACTAAACAGAGAGAGAAAGAGAGAGAGAGAGAGATAGAGGAAGAGAGAGAGAGAGAGAGAGTGAGAGAGGGGGGATATGTTGAAGGAAATCACAGATAGATGGTATCTTTTTTCTATGACTTTTTTCAGTCATTACACTGCGGCCTGGCTGGGGCACCGCCTTCAAGAGTTTAGTCGAACTAATCGACCCAAATGTTCGTTCTTTAAAAGCCTGGTACCTATTCTGTCCTTCTCATTTGTCGAATAGCTAAGTTACAGAAACGTAAACAAGCTTACACCGGCTATGAAGCAATACTTGGGATCAAAAATAAACACGCAGACAAACACATATTCGCATATACACATACATATACATGCATACAAACATACACACATATATACACGCACACACATACATATATACATACATACACACACATATATATATGCACACACGTTCGAACACATGCATATGCACACACAAACACACGCACACACACACATACATACACACACACATATATATATATGT
Organism: Octopus sinensis; assembly: GCF_006345805.1. NCBI lineage: Eukaryota > Metazoa > Mollusca > Cephalopoda > Octopoda > Octopodidae > Octopus > Octopus sinensis. The sequence continues at coordinate 18,631 of NW_021836784.1, read as the reverse complement.
ACACACACGTATATCCGGTGTAGGTATCACTATTAAAAGCGACAAAGTTCACTCGAAGAAAACGTGTAGTTTTTACTGAATCCAAAATAATTTTATTAAGATCTAGATAAAGAAAAAAAAACCATATAGGAATGCACCACGTCATTTCCGAGGAGGAGAAAAGGTTGCATAAGAAATGCTCACATAAGAGATGGCTAAAATCGATATACAGAAAATATCGTTGTAAGGGTAAAAAATTTTTTAATGTAGTCTAAAATACTGCAAGAATTAAATGTCTGGAAGGCAATATATCATGATATACTTTCTATTCACGTGAAAATCTTCAGCATAAAAACAAGTTCCAAAGGGGTGATTGGCGGAGTCAGAAAAATAAGCATCTGAGTATCTCCTGGAAGTGAAACACTTTCAATTCTTTGCGCTAATGACATAGGAGCCTCCAAAATCTAGAGATGCATAACCCTTATTGCAATAGTGTATGACATTATCGTCGAGTGAATCTAATTCTGTTATGCGTTGACGATTGGGATACATTAAACAATGTTCCCAGCAGGTGCATCTTGGATATACGTGACATGTGTAAGGTACAGCAATAATTTACTGACACTTTAAGACGATCATAAATACATGACCGAATATCTTGTAGATACAATAAATTTTGCATCATAAAAATTAATTGCATCAACATGCGAAGAGAATTAATCCTAGCGCTAATACAAGACTCTCTAATATTTTTCTGCCTGGTGCTAACATTTTGCCATGATGTATACACATTTTGGATGCAAACACTAAATGAGGAGCATCAATCATTTTTATATAGGGTCGACCTTATGTTGAATGATGTTGATACTAAATAACTATAAATACTGATACGAGGGTATATGAAATCACCTGAGGAATTGATACGGAACTAATTCAAATTAGAAAATACTTTACGAAACAATTTAAGAGAGGGAAATTGAAGACGCACACCAATTCCCTGGTGAAACACACGCACACAAAAGTTCAGGAATCTCTGAATTAGTTCAAGTATAAGATACATGAATGAAAGTAAAAGTTAAGACGGAATATCATCGATGCACCCACTTGTTATATAAAACCGATCTATATGCGAAATATAAGAGAAAAGGTATCAACACTATTTGACTCAATATTAAGTGAATGCAAATGTATCTAGAGATATAATTACAACATTTACAAACTACCATAGTTAGATTATTTTCATTAGTATTTTATGGAGTTGTGAGTGCATATGTAATTAGAAAACTATGAAATAATAACCAGTGTAGGACTACAAAATCGTCTTGTAAGCAGTAATATAAAAAACTTATAAATATGCAGCTACAAAAGGAATGCTAATATGTTGCTACTGAATACAAAAGGAAAGAAAATACCTGTCAGCATTGAAAGTAAGACATGCAAAGCGGAAAATAGAATGACAGACAGCTGTGAAGAGAAAGAATAAACAAAAGAACTGGTAAAAAAATTAAAAAAGAATATAAACTGCCAACCAAGCTAAAATGTGTGTTGAAGAATGCCATGTTAAAATGATAACAAAAAAACCCCCCCAAAAAACAAAAAAGAATCGGTCTAGTTTGGTCAAGTGATTTGTGGGTCAAGGTACGATATTTAGATGATTAATACATTATCAAAGAGACAGAAACGTTATCTATGATTCTGTCTTCTCATGCTGCGAGATCTTTCATTGAGTCCATTGACGACCGAGAACAGGCAATGTTGTCCCAATGACTGTTTTGTCGTCCTCCACGTTGGGACTCTTCTACAAAAAAGCATCAACCTTTCTCAGCTCTCACCTCATGCGACTTGTGTGTTATTCGCAATCAGCTGACAGTTGCAAAAGAGATAGCTGGCAATCAAGACGACGACGTCGAGAAGAAGGGAAGGAGGAGTAAGAGATGATGATGGCGATGATGATAATGATGATGGCGATGATGATGATGATGTTGATGATGATGATGATGATGATGATGATGAGATGATGAGATGACGACGACAACGTCGGCAACAGCGCCGGTTACGGCGGTGGCGGCGGCAAGCAAGTACGACTGCGTAGACGACAACGACGATGACAACGGTAATGACTACGTCAACGACAACAACAGCGAAGAAGACAACGGCGAGGATGGTGATGATGTCGTCTCTGAGGATCATGATGGTCCTTTATCCCTTTCCTCCTTCTTCCTCCTCTTCTCCTTCATCATCATCATCATCATCATCACCATAGTCTCCGTAATCATCACCATCATCATCGTCATCAATATCATCATCATCATCATCATCATCATCATCATCATCGTCATCAATATCACCAGCATCATCGTCATCATCATCGTCATCATCATCATCGTCATCAATATCCTCATCGCCATCATCATCAGCATCATCATCATCGTCATCAATATCCTCATCGCCATCATCATCATCATCATCATCATCATCATCATCATCATCACCATCATCATCATCATCATCATCATCATCATCATCGTCGTCATCAATATCATCATCACCATCATCATCATCGTCATCAATATCATCATCATCATCATCACCATCATCATCATGAGAAACAGAATAAAAGACACGGCGATCGTATTCGTTTTTGGAAATAAGCGCAAGGTCAATTAGGAACAACATCGCCAGAGAAATAAACAGCAGTAGAAGAAGAAACGGAAGCATCGAGTAATCATCATCATCATCATCATTATCAAGATTAAACAGTAATATTAACATCACATCCGCCGCAATCGCCACTACAACCACAATTATCAAATACAACAACAACAAAAACAAAAACAAAAACAACCACATCTACTACTGCAACTACAAACACTAATACTAATACTAATATTAGAGCTACGAACAAAGAGAACGTTTAAGATGGCAAGTATTTTTGTTATCAAGCGGTAATAGAGAGAATAAGAATCACATTGACAGCTGTCAGACATCTCAATTTGTATTTCAGAGCTGAGGAGAGAGAAGGAGTCGGCTTGAAGAGTTAGACTGTATATGTATGCATATATGTCGGTATATATTTCTATATGTGCGTATGTGTGTGTGTGTATGTTTGTATAAATATGTGTGTATCTGCATAAATATGGGTGTGTGTGAAAATTATTTGTTTGCTCTTGGTGTAGTGGTTGTTGTTGATAATATTTTGCGTTTTGTAGAATAGATTTTTGTTAACATTTATATATCATACTGGATGACAAATTTTGCAAAAAATATATGATAATAAACCCCAACAAAAATATATATATACATAAGGTAGAAATACAGTCTTTATCTGAAGGTATTAGAGTCAAATATGTTTACCTTCAAAATGTGTATGGATATATATGTATATATCTCTGTGTGTATATATCTATATATGTATCGAGATGTATGTATATATGTATGTATGTATGTATGTATCTATCTATCCATCAATTTTTAAATATCTAAACACACACTCATACACACACACACCATATATATATATATACATATTTGTGTGTGTATATATATGTATATATATATATAATATATAATATATTATATATATATATATATATAGTATATATATATATATATATATATATATACAAAGAGGAGGTTAATAAATGATATATATTATGTATACATATATATACATATATATATGATACACATATACATAAACATACATATTCATACTAATATTTGTATGTCTGTATATATATATATATATATATATATATATATAAATATACATACATACATTTATATATTTATAATATATATATATATATATATATATATATATATATTATAGATATATATATATATAAGATTATATATATATATACATATACATACATAAATTTATTATATAATAATATATATATAATATATATATATATATATAATTCAACTACTAAATTGACAGATATCACATTGCGCATACATGCAAAGGTCACATTTCCACATACACACACATAGACACAAGCTTACACATTCGGACAAATATACAATCTCGATAACACACATCACACACACGTACACCAACGCATGTGTACAAACTGACAAAGAAAACTAAACAAAATTTTTCCAACATAATCCTTTATTCACGTGTTCTTGTTTCTCTCTAACAAGTGAGAATTCAATTTTTATTCCATTTCCTGTAAACTTGAAATCATATATAGAGAACTGAAGAGTCAATCGCTGTTATTGTCCAAGTGTCTTATTTCAATAACGGCCGCTTTTTGACGCTAGTCTTTCCAACATGGCCTCCTACAGCTTTGTCGCTCATTTGCTCTGGTTAGCTGTTAAGAGATTTTTCAATTTGTTTTCCTTTTTTCCTTGTTTTTCTTTCTGTCTTCATATATATTTTTTTATATATATTTCATTCTCCGCTATTCAAAGTTATGAAAGGAGAAAACTGAAAACCCCGCTAAGTTTTCTGAAAATACAAAATACAAAGGACAAAAAAAAACATGTATGTATTATATTTCCTTACACACCACAGTCACACGCGCACGTATACACACACACAGAAATGCAGACACAAACACACGCACACACATACACACATGTGCGTACATAAAAACATATGTATATACATATATCTGATTGTATATGTATGTGTGTGTGTGCGTGTGTGTGTGTTTCTGTAGAATGTAGTACATCGATACATGTAAACATATATGTATAATATACACACACATAACAACAACATCAAAACCAAACATAGCCTTGTGTTAGTGTATATGCAAACACACATGCATACAATTATATATGTATACATATGCCTATACAAAATATATATGTATATATATATATATGCGTATATATATATATATGTATATATATGCACATACATGTATGTATATATATGCGCGTATATATATATATATATCTATGTGTATGCGTGTGAGTATGCGTGTATGTGCATGTGTGTTTGTGTGTGAGTATGTGTGCGTATATATGGACAAGCTAAAGAGTAACCTCTTGGAAATGAAGATAGCTCACAACACCTTTGAGCAAACAGTCTTGGAGGGTAAAAAACGCAGTTTGTTGTGTCAAAATTATATTAGAAACTTTGTTGCAACTAGCCTTAACAGGCTTTGGAGTGCAACGTAAATGAAAGAAGCGGCTGCATATATAACACCTGCACTGACCCGTAATTCTCATACTTGCAGGATTGGGGGGGGGGTTGCAAGTCGTTGGCTTGACGTTTAAAGTCACATCGTTGGCGGGACTTAGATGTCATATACGTGGAGGTTAAGTATATGTTACAAGGAACAGAATTCAGCTCCATATGAGAGACAGTCTTAGGGACGAAAACCGTATCTTATTGCTCGAATGCAATGTTACTTAGTATTGGGAACGTCATATCTTCTAAACCTCACTGATAATCATAAGCCAATAAGAAGAGTTCATACTTCTTAACTAACTCTGGTACCGTCTTCACATCGCTAAATGGAACAATAGTTGTTGAGTTGTAGGACTATAGAGAGGAGACGTCTCTCTTGCTTTCGTGATACCAAACTATTTTCACGGGACTGTAAATAAAGCTTATGCTGAGGTTACTCTAGATGTGCCCTACTCCAGTTAGAAGAAAAGCTGCATTTTTGTTCCAGTCAAACTTAGGCTTCATATCCAGCGTAGATTCCCCTCCTGTATAGCTTTAGACGCTCTTGAAGAGTATCTCACCATACTAATTTATACGGAGCTGTTGCGTATATTTCAATAGTTTGCAGTATTTATTAATACGAAACCCGCGTGACATACTGTTCCCTCCGGTAGAGCTCCCGGTTCACAAATTTTAATTATTTTGCTGCTAACACTTCAAAATAAATTTCACCGAGTTTCGAATGTATATAGGCCTTCTCTAACGTACCAGTGTTGCTTGCTCTCCAGGAGCCGTGAAACAGCTCCTGGAAAATGTAGCAGATATGAAATCAGCGCTTTAACTCATATAACGAGCTCGGAATTAAGACTAGCTTGAGAAACAATAGATGCGAAACGATTTATTATTATCGAATTCGGATGAGCAGGCGTGTATTTTGTGTCTGTGAAGTTTACAGTATTGGATATGTGAGTCAATGCCTTAATAAAAATATATATGTATCATTTATCATTTATCATTTCTATCATTTCTATCCCTTTCTCTTACTCTGTAACTCTGGTTGTCTGTCTCTCAATATATATATATATATATATTATATATATATAATATATATATATATATATATATATATATATAACAATAATTAAGGGTTTAGCAACAAGTGCTTCACCACATATCGAAAATTTAGAAATATCACCCAAAAGACCGCTATTTCTTTTTCCTACAAAATATGTCTCCACAGATAACAATATTTGTAACTCATAGATAAAAAGAAGAAAAATAATGAAACCAAACGGTCTTCAATTAATTATAGACGCGTTTCTGGATTAGAATTATAAAAATTCATTCCCTTTGTGAACATAATATTTCGAGAATTATAAATTTGAAAATGCTAGAACTTACCCTCTGCATTTCTGATCAAGCGCTATCAGAACATACCACAAGGCAATCAGCATATCCAAACTTATATAGACGAGTGAATTCGTAATTCCCTCCCAGTTTACCATGTGCGTCACAAGATAGTACCGCAGAAAGAGATCCGCAGTTTAGTTACCAGGGTCCATAATTATTCGAAGACTGTTTGATGTGAGTTACAAATATTGGTATCTGTGGAAACAGCGAATGCTGCATAAAAATTAAATTGTAAATGGAGCTTCCTGAAAGATACGTCCAGCTTTCGCTAGTGGAAGCAAAACTCTTATTTAAAGGTTGATTCTTTGGGACTAATCATATGTGAGTGTTGAAAAAAGGCTAGAATGACAATACTAAAACCTATTTGAAACAGTGGACAGCAGTCGAAATATCATAATGGCTGGGTAAAGAAGCATCCTTAAAGTGAAACAACGGTGTCAAAGGTAAAAATAAAAAGATATCAACAATCAGAAGCGAGGGAAGGGAACATCACTCTTCAAGTAACTCAGAATAGGTAAAGGTAAGGTTGCCAAAGTTTAATGCAGTTTCAATATGTAGATTAAGATAGTTTTGTATTGGATATTCATCACGTACAGTTTTCCTAGTCAACTGAATCACCGCCGTAAGTGGACAGCAGAAATAAATGGACGAAATCCTTTCACTTTTATAAAAAAGATTAAAAAGAAAATGAGGGCAAAAATCACTCGTTTTTCACAATGAAGAATCGTTTCCTAGTAGCCGGAATTTCGCAACAAAATGTATGTTTATTAAGCACAACAGCCTGCAGTGCATGCCGCTGGGCATTAAAAGCCTATTGCACAAACCTAGAGGGACTCTTGGCCCCCTTGAATCGATAAAAAATCATTCTTTTTGCCATTGCAACCAAATTTTTATAGCTTGCGAATTTTAACCATCGCGGGTCCCACCCTCACCACGCATTTAGTATCCCTGCCAATTTTCAGCTCGATCCTAGCCTCGGTTTGGCCGCCATTAACCGTCAAAGCAAAATGTGCATACAATTTTCGTTCAAGGACTGTTTTATACATATAAAATATATATACGTACACTCACATGCACTCATATACATATATGTATATACACACACAATGTGCGATGGGTAAATTGTATGTATATATATATATGTATATATACAGACATGTAAACATATGTATGCATATATATATATATATATATATATATATATATATATATATATATATATATATATATTATATATATATATATATATATATTATATATATATATATATATATATATATATACATGCACATATACACATATACTCGAGGAAATGTATATCAATATGACTACGTAAACATTTTCTAAATACCCCATATCATATCATGGTTGAAAATATATAGGTGTTTGAGCAGGTTGTGGGGTGTAAAGAAATATTTAATAGAGATTCTGACAGGTGGAAATCGTCTTCAATACAATACGTTTAATATTTATGTCGGTGTAAAGTATATTTAATTATTAATAATTTGAACAGGAGAGAAAGTATGATACAATATACGCCGAAACTTACTCAATATTATCGAACGCCTATTAGTTATATTTTTTCTTCCCGTTTCTTGTAAACCTATTACTTGTGGACATTTCTCTTTTTCCAATTTTCTTTTTTTCTTTTTCTGCTTTTGCCGCTTTCTTGTCTACTTAGCAGTATATCCTCTAGCGTAAAATATACAAGTTTACCTGCTGACACGTATGTGATATTTGGTTAGGTTTTTATTTAAATATTATCCAGTCCCAATATGGCTGTAACTGAACGGCTGAATGATGTAAGACATGAATGTCTCAGTAATGTTTAGCCTTAGATACACAACACTATTAGACAAATATATGACCACAGGCATTCCAACCAAGTATATCGTACCTTTTCAGGGATGTCTAGCATTACATGCGCTGATGGTTTATATATTTGCTTAAAAGAATGGGATATAATTTAAGAAAATATATATCTGCTGATTTTAACGTGCCAAACTAATTTAATTGTTAAAACTCATCCAAGATTATCATATTTGAATATAATATTTTTAGCTGACAATTTTGCAAAATTGTGCGGATTTCAAACGTCATCATCGTCATCAGCAACCTCTATCACGTGTTCTAAGATTCCGAGAACCCAATCTCCGTAGCATAGAAGTGACAGTGATGACAACCTTCCTCCTGAGCAGAAAGCCAGCCCATCCCAGCGTTACCCATGGACAAGTGAGTGAATTGGAGCAACGTGAGCGAAAGACGTGTTTTGCTCAAAAAACAACTTACCACCAGGGTGTGGTAAACACCAAAATCGTAAAATCATGAGATCTAGTAGATACCAGTACACTCTATTTATGTGCCTTTACTTACAAATTACTGTCCTTAAAATTTATCAGCAGGGCGGTAAATAATAATTCTTTATTCTGTTCTTAAAATAAACGACAAATCAGAGTTAGTATTTATGCAGTAATTAATAATTTCCCACTTAGCTTCAGATGTTTTTAATACAGAATGTCGTAATTTCTATGAAATGAACGGTTTTTGTTAAGTTTACAAAAGTTGGATGAAAAGTGCGTAGGCTGAGGAAGATACTTTCGTAGAATGAGACCAAATGGGGTTTATTTTTCACTATAGTCCTCGTTGTCGATCACATATTTTTTCCATCGGTGTTGCCGTACTTGGATCCAGCTTTCATTTTGTTTGTAAAAAAACAATCACCAACAGCAAATATGACGTCATCATCACGGTGATACTGGTTCCCAACCAAGTGGTTATTTTTTTTTTCATTTGGGGGAACAGATGATAGTCAAACGATGCCAGCTTATGAGAAAAAGAAACATGATTGGTTGTTAATAATTTTTCCCCCTTGTAAGGATAATTTACCCAGTATTTCTGCGTTCCAAATATTTCATTCATATTTGTATCGTACAGTACACATTTCAACACTTCTAATACAAAAACACAAAAACCAATATTTATTGTTTACGGTTATACACGCTCGCGCACGCACACACAAACACACACACATATGTATCTATATATGCGTGCATGGTATGTATATCTAATCATATATATATATATATATATATATACCGAAAGAAACCCAAGTTCTTATGTACAGCCAGCTGGAGGATGGGCACAGGAATGTTAGTCGGTAATGGATCAGATAAAAGGACAAGCTGAAGAGTAACCCCTTCAGCACTCAACTGGACGGCCAGGACGAGATGCGTTTCGGGGGTCAAAGTTTCCGCTTTTGAACTTAGCGTACCAATCAAGAGTGGTTCTTTCAGCTATGGCACCCTCTCCGTACACAGCACAAATGTTGCGAGCTGCTTTTGCAGCCTTAGAATCTTTATTAAAAGCAAAAAGAAGGTGTCTAAAATTCTCGTTTTTCTTAAGTTGATATTCCATTTTAATGATCTGAAAATAAACAAAAATTAACTAAAATTGACTAGAAAAAAATAGATTTCAAAATGATTCAAAAATAGAATTCTCTAAAAAAATAAATTCCAAAATTTAGAAAAACGGCAAGAACTTAGTTACCAACCAATGTATTTATATATATATGATTAAATATAGTTAAGGGTTAAGCAACAACCCTTAATTATATTTAATTATATATATAAAAAACTTTTTGTAAAAATTTCTACCGATAATGGTTTTCTTTCCATAGCGAAACTACTTGCTAAAATTTATTTATTATTAAATTAATAATTCTTTGCCCTATATCTGTAATAATATACATATATATATATATATAATATATATATATATATATATATACATATATATATATAATATATATATATATATATATATATATATATATAATATATATATATATATATATATATATATATATACTTTAATTAAAGCAGCAGAAAATTCAACAAAACCTGTTACTCAGAGAGTAACAGGTTTTGTTGAATTTTCTGCTGCTTTAAATAAAGCATATTACTCTACCACTGGTATTTGAGTACTTTTTTTCCACCTTGTTTTCACATTTATGTGTTTACTCCGGTATCTGCCGCTATTCCCAGCGAGACAGATTGTGTTTGCACAGGGATTGCCCCTTTACCCATCTCCTGGGGACTCGTCGGACATTTAAAGATAACCACTCACATAAAAATAGCCGCGGCCACAGTCTCCTGCGGTTCCCTAGACAGGAAACCACCTCTTCTTCCTCTTTTTTTAGCTATAATGAATCTAGCAAAAGAACTGGAAAAAAACATCCGAGCTATCACCCACCGCCATCCACCACTATTACCCCACTACACATGCCATTAAAAGCAATCAAATAAACAAATCACCAAAACAATTAAAACCATCCACTCTCGCCTCAACATTTCTGCTTAATGCCCAAGGCATCAGCCCTTCCACCAATACACAAAAATGGAAGATAAGATTCCTGGAGGACTGGGTCGAGGCCCATCCAAACCACATCCCTTTCTTCGTCCTCACTGAAACCCATCTTAGTGACCTCCACTTGGAAGCCGAGGTGAAAGTTAAAAATTTCAAAACCATTCGTGCTGATCGTGTTGCAGAAGAAGAAAGGGTGGGACTGCCATTTATGTCCATGATTCATTCTCAACAGAAGCCATGAACATATTTTCGAATGGATACTGCGAAGCAGTCGCTGTATTCAGTCAAACCAACAACTTAACAGTAGTGGGCTCTACAGACCACCCCAAACGCCCCTACCATGCTTCAAGGATGCCTCAACAGCATAAAGTGTTTCATTCAGCAGTGTCAACCTGACAACATTTTAATGATGGGAGATTTCAACCTTCCCGGGGTTGACTGGTCTACAAACAGTCTGCCGCCAGGTTCTTCTCTCTCAACCCCTGACAGGGAGGCAGTGTGAATCGCTTCTTGACTTCATGGATGACTTCTTCTTGTCCCAACTGGTACTCGAACCAACGAGATGTCACAAAAACGTCTTAGACTTAATTTTCAGCAATCACACTGATACTATCCACAATATTGCAGTGGAGAAAACCCTACTCTCCGACCATGACATGGTTCTCTGTGATCTGAGATTCACTGGCCAAAATGCAAAACAAAATGTCATCCCTCCTGTCATCCATTTGACACTATGGATTTCCACAATGCAAACTGGGAAGCGATCAATAATGATCTTGCACAAGTCGATTGGTCCTTCACGCACACATACACACCACTAACATCAAAAAGTCCTGGCAGTCACTTGTAGACACCATCACGAACATATGTGCAAGACACACCCCATTAAGATCTGCAAACAAATCTAAGTGTCGAATCCCTAGAAATAGAAAATCTCTCATAAGGAAAATTAAAAGAATCAACAAAAAGATCAACATGCTGAAATACTGTCAACAGCAACACACCAACCTGACTGCCATCTCGTCGCTAGAGATTAAAAAACATAAACTCCAAAACAACATGATGTCTATCATCAATAGTCAGCGAAGAGCTGAAGAGGCCTGGGCCATTGAGAAGATCAAACTCAATCTAAAGTGTTCTTTTCATTTGCAAAAAAACACGAGTCACTGGTTCTACTGTTGGCCCTCTGATTGATGAAATGGTACTCTTCAAGACAATGCCAAAACCATGGGAGAAATATTGCAGAAACAATATTGCTCTGTTTTCAGCAATCCTGATATGACTGATCTGGGCTGTATCAGTGATGTTACTCCCCAATACACTTTATCGGACAACATAACATTTGGCGCTCCTGATGTCTTAGCAGCAATAAAGGAAATGAAGCATAATTCAGCAGTAGGTCCCGATAGGTTCCCTGCTTGTGTCTTGAAGATGTGTAAAAAACAACTTGCCCCCCTCTAGCCAATCTGTGGCGGAACTCATTGGATGTGGATATATACCAGAAGACCTTCTATCCCAGTCGTTGTCCCAGTTTTCAAAAAAGGAAACAAATCGCTTGCCGTGAATTACCGTCCAATCTCACTCACCCTCATATCATCAAGGTATATTGAGAGGGTGCTGAGATCGCGTATGACTCACTTCCTTGAGAGTCATAATATGCTGAACCCCAACCAGCATGGATTCCGTAATGGGAGAGATTGCCTGACGCAGCTACTGCATCATTTTGATGACATTTTGAGAGCCTTGGGAGAGGGTTCCAACACTGATGTCATCTACCTTGATTTCAGCAAGGCCTTTGACAGGGTTGATCATAAGATCCTTCTGAGAAAGCTGTCCATATTGGTGTCACTGGAAAGCTGCTGCAATGGATCAAGTGCTTCCTCTCTAACAGAACCCAACATGTTGTAGTCGAAGGAGTCAAATCCAGCCCAGCCAAAGTCAGCAGTGGTGTCCCACAAGGCACTGTTGGGCCCACTTCTCTTCATCATCTACATAAATGATATTACTGACACCATCAAACACCAGCAACATCAGATTCGCTGATGATTCCAAGCTCCAGAAGGTCATCAATGGCGTGGATGACCGAATAAACCTTCAGTCAGACCTACTGGCTGTTGTCCAATGGGCGGAAAAGAATAAAATGTTGCTAAATGAAGACAAATTCGAACTGATCCACTTTGGAAGGGAGGACGCTCTGAAAACTCCATACTCTCTTCCTTCTGGAGAAATTCTCATGGCATCCAACAACATCAGAGACCTGGGAGTAGTAACAGTGGACAACAACATAAGCTGGGCTACACATATAAGCAGCAAAGTTGACATGGCCCGCAGAATGGTTCCTGGATTCTCAGAACCTTCCAGTCGAGAGATTCCCACGCTATTATCCTTCTCTTCTCCACTTTTGCCCGACCCCACCTTGAATATGCTGTCCACTGTGGTCTCCCTACACAAAACAAAATATTATGAGAATTGAAGCTCCCCAAAGGTCAATCACAAAAAAGATAGATGGCATGTCAGACCTTGACTACTGGGGTAGACTAGAGAAGCTGAAATTGTATTCACTCCAACGACGCCGTGAACGCTACCTTATCTGTATGATGTGGAAAATATTCCATCAGCACTGTCCGAATGATGTTGGCATCACCTTCAAAATGCATCCAAGGCTTGAGACCACGTGCCATCCGTCCACAACAAAAATCTAAATCGCATCACATAACGACAATACGGCACAACTATTTCACCTCATTGGACCCGCTCTCTTCAACATTACACCAGGACACGTCAAAAAAGAAACTGACCACACAAAATTCAAGAAGTCTTTGGACAAATTCCCTAAAACAGTACCGGACAAACCACCCACACCCGGATATGTCTCCGCAAACAATAACTCTCTGCTCGAATGGGCCTTGGTGCCCAAATCCTGAACTGAAAGACTTCGCCAGGTGGTGCTATTAAGTTAGACATGGCCTGGGCCAATACTGGCCAAAAACCTTTCTAGTTATTCTAAGTTATATATATATATATATATATATATATATATATATATATATATATATATATATATGTATAGGTATATATGTATATATACATATACACATATATACATATATAAATACCACACATACACGCACACGCAGATATACACGTACGCACGCACGCACGCACACACGAACACACGCGCGCACACGCACAAGCGCGCGCGTGGGTGTGTCTGTATGTGTGCATGTCTGTACGTTTTCTGAATAGTGCAAGTTCAAACAGTGTAAATAGGGCGTCATGAAATGATCAGCTGTAACGTACAGATGAGTCTTTAATTACTTTTCTTATCAGAAGTTACTCTGCTGTTACATGAGACTGGTTGACTGTTGGTGTTTGCTAACAGAGTTTATTGATACTTGTCTTACAGGTGAAGACATATAACTCAAAACATCTAAGACTGATTCGTTTGTTTTTTCTGTGAGAGAATGATTGGTATGTAGGTGTTTATTGTTGTTATATTATTGTATAATAACTGTACTGTTTCTATATTACTGCTTTCATATGAAGATTATATTTCGTAATATAATCGTAGCAGGAATGTAAGAGTGTGTAAAGAACTTTCATTTATTCTTGCAGTGTGTGTATGTGATTATTTCTTAGATTTCAGGAGAATTGTTTTAAAATTCAGTCAGCAGTTGTGAATATGCTACTGTTGGAAAAAAATATTTAAGATGTGAGAGTAATACAGATATCTATACTTCTGTAGAAAATATTTTCCCTGTCTTCCTTATTGGAGGGACGAGAACATTAGAAAAAGTAGCCGTTGATATATGTATTGAACGATGAGCTGACAGAATAGGCATCACGCCGGTTAAAATGCTTGGCGGCATTTCGTCCGTCTTTACGTGCTGAGTTCAAATTTCCGCCGATTTCGACTTTACTTTTCATCATTTCCTGGTCAATAAAATACGTACCATTTGAGCACTGGGGTCGATGTCATCGACTTACCTCATCCCGAAGATGCTGGCCTTGTGCGAAAATTTGAAATTAATATAAGTATTGAAGGGAGAAATGGCAAAATGCTGGGTAAAATGCTGAGCGGTATTTCGTCTGACTTTGCGTTCTGAGTTCAAATACCGCCGGATTGGTCTTTGTCTTTCATCCTTTCGGAGTCGTTGAAATAAGTAATTGTTGAACACTGCGATCGACGTAATCGACTTGGCCCTTCCTACCGAACCGCTAGCCTTTTACCAAAATTTGACACCAATATATGTTGAGAACTGCGAACTGGCAGAATCGTTAGCACGCCGGGCATTTCATCAGTTTGTAATGCGGCCTTGATTATACAACGTGTCTATTTTCCAGGTCGTATGATACGTCTTGAGGAATATTCACTGCTATTTATACTAAGTACAGCGACTCGGGCAAATTTACTAACGCTTGCAGATTCTCGTTTGTTTTAACGACTCGTGCTACAATATTATATAGAAATAGCACTTTTAAGACTTTTCTCATCAATCTAATTGTCTCAGTAATATCATCGTTAAATGAAACAGGCATGGCTGTGTGGTAAGAAGCTTGGGCCCCAACCATATTTTTCCGTGTTTTGTCGCACTGTGTGGTACCTTGTCTTCTAGTATAACCTCGGACCAACCAAAGCCTTGTGAGTGGATTTGGTACACAGAAACTGAAAGAAGCTCGTCGTAATATCTGTATACCTATTATATATATATATATATATATATATATATATATATATATATATATATATATATATATATATATATATATACGCATATATATATATACATATATACCAATATATATATATATATATATACATATATATATACATAGATATATATATATACATATCCATACATATAGATTACATATATACACATATATATATATATATATATATATATATATATATATATATATATATATATATATATATATATATATATACATATATGTATAATATGTATGTATGTATGTATGTATGTAATACTAATATAGGATTAAATGTTTTCGGAATTAATTCATCAAAAGTGACAGCATATTAAAATACCTTTAAAGGTTAAAATTTTTTACGGAAGGTGGAAGAATCCATAGGATTAATCCCAAAATTGATTCGAAATAGAAATGACGAACTTTGAAAAGAAATTATGTTTGCTAGCATTCCTGGATTTCAGCACGACGTGTATTTATAGTGAATATATAATGAAATGTGGAAATTGACGATTTAAAGTCTGTTCTCAGCATATTGGCATAGAAATAATTTTTCTTTTGCCCTTGTTTATAAGTTATATATATATATATATATGTACATATCTATGTGTGTCTCTGTATTTGTCCTCTCATCGCCGCTTAACAACCGGTGTTTGTGTGTTACGCACCGGTAACTTAACGGTTCCGCAATAGATCGATTGAATAAGGACTAGGGTTGAAAAAAATAAGTGCTGGTGTTGATTCGTTCGACTAAAATCTTTCTATGCGGTGCCCCAGCATGGCCGTAGTCAAATGATTGAAAAAAACTAAAAGGATTAAAGAATATTAAAGACAAGGTAGGCTTTCATTCCGGTTCGTACATTTTGTCCACTGTCTTCAACATACTTTACGAAACTGTCTGCTCAGCAGATTATTGGCATATACTCAAAACATTATTCTGTTGTGTCTGGGGAGAGTCACGAACTCACATAAAGAATCTTGATAACCAAATCCAAAAACGAAAAATCAAAACATTATTTGCAAAGGTATTGAATAGGGAATATACATAAGTTAAATACAATAGAGGAGTATCGCCAGATTCAAGAAATGCTGAGTTACGTACAAAATTATAATGTTGAATTAAAAGGAAGCTTCTTTAGTTTTGGGTGGTTTTATTCTTCGGAACTAAGTCAAATTAGTTTATGTAAGTGGTAAAGACGGGAGTATTTTCAAAAGGGTACATACACACACACACACACACACACACACACACACACACACACACACACACACGCACACATACACAAACGCATATCAAATGTATATATGTAAATATATGTGTGTATATATATATGTATATATATATATATATATATATATATATACGTGTATATACATGTCTGTGTGCCTGTATATTTATATGTATGTATATATACATATATATATATATAATATATATATATATATTATAGATAGATAGATAGATAGATAGATAGATAGATAGAGAGAGAGAGAGAGAGAGAGAGAGAGATATGCACACATCGTATTTAGGGACCCAAATACATTCAAATTGTTTTAAACCAAATACAACTTACAGTGCAATCACTCGCTTTTTCTTTTCTTCATATCCCTGGATTTCTTCTTCCAGTTTACCATTGCCTCTCTGCCCATCTCCTTGATTTCCCACTTTAATCAATGTTCAAAGATCTCACTCCGTAAACCGTTTGGTGGAGTATTTCTCAGTCAAATGCATTAAATATAAATGACATATAATAAATAGAAGTAAAAGAATAGGTTCATTAAAACACTAATTAATCAATACATGTTGAATTAAAATAGAAGTGCTGTATATAAAAATAGAGTAAAGCGTTGAAAACGTAAAACAAAAATATTGTAAAATATATATATCATGAAATGCAACATTACATTACATTAAATAGAAAAATGCAAAATATGAGGTTCTATGAAAATACCGTCACAATGACATTAGTGGAAAATATATAAAATGAAAAATTAAAATTAAGGTAAATCGAAAAGCGCAAAATATAAAGAATAAATGAAAATACCTTAAGAGCTAGATGATGTAAAATGAAAGTAAATAAATATTGTTACGTAAAATTGCACTATAATTTCCAATTACCAAGAAAAAAGTGAAGCAGAACCGTGTATGTATAGCTGTAGGGCAAAATCTATACTAAATGATCTTTGAATGATATTTGATGCATGTAAGTATATATAAATATATACACACAAACATATATGTGTGTGTTTGTAAAGAGTGAGGGAAGAATAAGTACGCATTAAAAATTGGTAATAAAATCCATATTCTTTTTACGAATTTATTGAAACAAATGATACATGTTCTTTATTACATATGAAAATGAAGGTAAATCTTCATATTTCAAGGTAAGCACCGCTGGGGTCAACCAGTTTCCTCAAAAAGGCCAGGGATGGAATTGAACAACCTTCTGAAGGACGTCGTCTGGGATGTAATTGAGAACACTTTGAATCTGTGTCTGCAAGTCCTCCAGTGTGCGAGGTTTTGTCTCGTATACCTATTTTTGTGTAACCTCAGAAGTAAAAATTTCATGGTGTGAGATCTGGACTCCTTGGAAAACATTCATGAGATCCACATCATTCCATCAGGTTTTAGTTCCTGCATGTAATGTGGTTTCCACGGACGAAAATTTAATTCTTTAGGCAACACCATATGTATTGTGTGTCTTGTTAGTCCACTTTCACGAGCTGCTTGACGTGTTGATTTTTGCGGGCTGTGATTAAACATTTCTTGTAATGTTGCCACGTTCTCCGCTGATCGGGATGTGGTTGTATGGCCACCTCTTCTTGTATCGTTCACAGAGCCCGTTTTCATCAGCTTTGTATGACAACTTTTTATTGTGTTCTGACGTTGTGTTGCATGCTTACCTTTCCATGCACGCCACCGTCTTTGAACCAAAACAATGGGATTCCACACCTCATAGCGTGCTGTTATCTTAGCTCGCTCCTGAAGAATCAAGCGATCGGCCATTTGGAATATAAGAAATAAGAAATAAG
>NW_021836783.1:0-21824 GCF_006345805.1 Octopus sinensis | reverse complement strand
ATACAACTACGACATGGGATGAGGTGGGTCTTAATACTTTTCAGGAAATAGTTCCATTTCACTGTACTCAGTCAAAATAGCTCTCAGTTAGTTGACCCTCAAATCAAATCTATGCCATAAAAGAAAGAAACGTACATAGGCGCAGGAGTAGCTGTGTGGTAAGTAGCTTGCTTACCAGCACATGGTTCCGGGTTCAGTACCACTGCGTAGCACCTTGGGCAAGTGTCTTCTGCTATAGCCTCAGGCCGACCAAAGCCTTGTGAGTGGATTTGGTAGACGGAAACTGAAAGAAGCCCGTCGTATATATGTATATATATATTATAATATATGTGTGTGGTGTGGTGTATGTTTGTGTGTCTGTGTTTGTCCCCCTAGCATTGCTTGACAACTGATGTGGTGTGTTTATGTCTCCGTCACTTAGCGGTTCGGCAAAAAGAGACTGATAGAATAAGTACTGGGCTTACAAAGAATAAGTCCTGGGTTGTTGAGTTGTTGATTAAAGGCGGTGCTCCAGCATGGCCGCAGTCAAATGACTGAAACAAGTAAAAGAGTAAAAAGAGTATTGGGTAAATGGAAAAGTTATAGGCTGGAATGTCACTGATCCTGTCCTTACTCAATCAGAGATGATGAAATGGCTAAACAGCAATTAATTTTCATTAGTCTGGAGCTTTAAAAAAAAAACAAAAACAGCCGAAAGGCAAAATAAAATAAACAAACAAAAGATGATAGAACCTGAGAAGTGACACATGAACTCATGACATAGCAGGTCAAAAGTCAAGCACTTTTAATCACCTTCCAATTCTATTTCTACAAGTGTGAAGTGTAAATCTGAAGAGTGACTCATTTGATTTTGATATTTAAAAGACATCTTAAAATTGTGGTTGGCCTATTAGTGAATGATGTGGTTTGAATTGCAGTACGAACCTGAATGCTGTGTAATAATTGAAATTATGTAAGATGTCTGTTAAGAGGCACTTGAGGGAAATTGCAGAGACAACTGTTAACTATGCAATGGCAACTATGCTATTATATATTATATATTTCAGTATTCATATTTAGCCATACAAGTTTTGTGAATATGTGTGTATATCTATATTACACATACACATCTGCCTACCAATTGAGAAATCATTTGACCTATATAGCGACAATATTAGATGAACTGAAAGTTTATAGGACTTTCATAAATTAAAAGTTTGTTCATACATCGTTATAAAATGTAAGGTAATAAAAAAATGCACGCACACACCAACACATGCAAGCTTGCACACCACACACACATTTGCATAAATATATATATATAATATATATAATATAATATATATATATATATATAATATAATATATATATAATATAATATAATATATATATATAATATAATATAATATATATATATAATATAATATAATATATAATATAATATAATATATATAAAACTTAGATAAAACTTAGATATGTTTCGACCAGAGATTGGTCCAGGCCATGTCTAACTTAATAGCACCACCTGATAGGATTATTCGAATCCTGTTTAAGTCAATTGTTCAAGTAGTGAGTTCTTGTTAATATAATAATATAATATATATAAATAATATATATATATATATATAATATAATATATTATATAATAAATATAATATAATATATATATATATAATATATATTATATTATAAAATATATATTATAATATAATATAATATAATATTAATATAATATATATAATATAATATATATATATATATATATAATATAATATATAAAATATAATATAATATATTATATATATATATATATAATATAATATATATTATATATATAATATAATATCATCATCATCATCATCATCATTTAATGTCCGCTTTCCATGCTAGCATGGGTTGGACGGTTCAACTGGGGTCTGGGGAGCCGAAAAGCTGCACCAGTCCAGTCAGATCTGGCAGTGTTTCTACAGCTGGAAACTGTATAATATAATATAATATAATATAATATAATATATATATAATATAATATAATATAATAATATAATATATATATATATATATATATAATATAATATATATATATATATATATAATATAATATAATATAATATATATATATATAATATAATATATATATATAATATAATATATATATAATATAATATAATATATATAATATCATATATATATATATAATATAATATATATATATATATAATATAATATATATATATATATATATATATTATATTATATATATATATATATATATATAATATAATATATATATATATTAATATAATATATATATTGAGGCAAGTGAAAATCAAAAAAAAAATCAAACAAAATCGAAATAGATGAATATCAATGGAATTTGTATCTTTGTGGTACCAGTGCCGGTGGCACACAAGAAAACCATCCGAATGTGGCCGTAGCCAGTACTGCATCGACTGGCCTCCGTGCTGTGGGCACGTAACAAAACCCATCCGATCGTGGCCGTTCGCCAGCTCATCCGGCACCTGTGTCGGTGGCACATAAAAACACCATCCGAAGACCCGGCAAGACTAGGCACCTGTGTCGGTGGCACATAAAAAACCATCCGAAGACCGGCAAGACTAGTCAGGCCTAATCCGTGGCCCCAACCTGGGACGTAGTCAGCACCTGTGCATACCTTCCTTCTTGTGACATTGTGAAGACCTTTTGAGGCAAGTGAAAGTGAAAATCAAAATAAAATAGATGAACATCAATGGAATTTGTATCTTATGGTACCAGTGCCGGTGGCACACAAGAAAACCATCCGAACATGGCCGTAGCCAGTACCGGCATCGACTGGCCTCTGTGCTGTGGGCACGTAACAAACACCATCCGATCATGTCCGTTAGCCAGCCTCATCAGGCACCTGTTCGGTGGCACATAAAAACACCATCTGAAGACCCGGCAAGACTAGTCAGGCCATAACCCGTGGCCCCTACCTGGGACGTAGTCAGTCCGCCTGTGCATACCTTCCTTCTTGTGACACTTGTGAAGACCTGTTGAGGCAAGTGATCAAATCAAAACAAATCAAAATAGATGAACATCAATGGAATTTGTAAATATATATATATATATAACATCATCATCATCATCGTTTAACATCCGTTTTCTGTGTTAGTACGGGTTGGACGTTTCGACCGGGGTCTGGGAAGCCAGGAGGCTGCACCAGGCTCCAGTCTGATCTGGCAGTGTTTCCACAGCTGGATGCCCTTCCTAACGCCAACCACTCGGTGCGATAGATAAATTGTCACCATTTTATATTTATACTATCATGTATGCACATTGTTTGTTTTTGATTTTGTCAACTACTCAGTATTGTAGGGTCATCTGTAAGAAAAGCGATACCATGACGCAAATTCATTCCCCCAGAAATTTGGAAACGACATGCTGTACATTTATGCCAGAAGCTTCAGAGGACATGTATTGAGAGTGATAAAAAAGCAAACATCTGGTCAACATCAAGGTGTTTGGAGTGATCACTAGTGATGATGCTATGTCTCCATTCATCTTCACACATGGCCTTGGACTCAATATGGAGGCCTGCATCCAGTGCCTGGAAGCAGTAGTGCTCTCCTGGGTCAAAAAGGTAGCTGCTGGAAGACCCTATGTCTGGCAACAGGACTCTGCGCCATGCCATACAAGCAGGGGAACCCAGTCATGGCTGTCAGACAATTTCTGCGACCACTTTACTCTTAACATCTGGCCACCTAACACCCCAGATTGCAACCCCTTTATTATGTGTGGGGCACACTTAAGCAAGAGACCAACAAAACTCTTTGTAAATACCAAAGATGAACTGAAGGCAAGGATTATGGCAGCATTTACCTACTTGAACCAGGAGGCCTTCCAGAATAGTTGCAAGAGATTCTGAAGTCGTCTGGAGACCATGGTGATTTTATTGAATAAATTTACTCTTTAGTATTTCAAGATATTTTTATGTAATTGTGGTAAATATATCTGTTAAAATGAGATGTCAGTGTTATTTTTCATTTTTGTGTAATTTTTTTTTTCCCCTCTCTCTCTTTCGGAGAGGCACTGAGCAGCTATACGCATACATACACACATGGCAGTAACTTCTACCTACCGAATTCAATCACAAAGCTCCGGTCGGCTCGGGGCTATAGCGGCAGACACCTAGATGTCAAATTATACACTGTAAAGAAGTAGTGACCTTGAACTGTAGAGGGAACCTATGGAAGTAGAAACTGAGGAAGTCATGGGATGAGGCATTGAAGCATGGCCTTTAGATGTTGAGTCTGATGGAGGAAATGAAAAGTGAGCGAGACCCTTGGTAATTTGCTGTGCTGTAGGAGGCACTCAAGCCAAGTGAACTCATAATCATGCACAGTGCTAGTGACATGTAAAAGGCACCCACTACACTCTTAGAGTAGTTGGTTGTTAGGAAGGGTATCTAGTCGTAGAAACCAAGCTGAATCAGACCGGAGTTTGGTACAGCTCTCCGGATCCCAGTTCCAGTCAAATCGTCTGACCCATGCCGGCATGGAAAGTGGATGTTAAAATGATGATGATGATGATGATGATGATGATGTCTTCTGTAACTCTAAATAGACTGTCACCATTGGTGATAAGCTTTTCTATTTAATTTACCCAACTGGCTTCCGTGCCGGTGGCATGTAAAAGCACCATCCGTTCGTGTCCGTTGCCAGCCTTGCCTGGCCCCCGTGCTGGTGGCATGTAAAAGCACCATCCGTTTGTGTCCGTTGCCAGCCTCGCCTGGCTCCCGTGCCGGTGGCATGTAAAAGCACCATCCGTTCGTGTCCGTTGCCAGCCTCGCCTGGCTCCCGTGCCGGTGGCATGTAAAAGCACCATCCGTTCGTGTCCGTTGCCAACCTCGCCTGGCCCCCGTGCTGGTGGCATGTAAAAGCACCATCCGTTTGTGTCCGTTGCCAGCCTCGCCTGGCTCCCGTGCCGGTGGCATGTAAAAGCACCATCCGTTCGTGTCCGTTGCCAGCCTCGCCTGGCTCCCGTGCCGGTGGCATGTAAAAGCACCATCCGTTCATGTCCGTTGCCAGCCTCGCCTGGCCCCCGTGCCGGTGGCATGTAAAAGCACCATCCGTTCGTGTCCGTTGCCAGCCTCGCCTGGCTCCCGTGCCGGTGGCATGTAAAAGCACCATCCGTTCATGTCCGTTGCCAGCCAGCCTCGCCTGGCCCCCGTGCCGGTGGCATGTAAAAGCACTATCCGTTCGTGTCCGTTGCCAGCCTCACCTGGCTCCCGTGCCGGTGGCATGTAAAAGCACCATCCGTTCATGTCCGTTGCCAGCCTCGCCTGGCCCCCGTGCCGGTGGCATGTAAAAGCACCATCAGTTCATGTCCGTTGCCAGCCTCGCCTGGCCCCCGTGCCGGTGGCATGTAAAAGCAAATCCGTTCGTGTCCGTTGCCAGCCTCACCTGGCTCCCGTGCCGGTGGCATGTAAAAGCACCATCCGTTCGTGTCCGTTGCCAGCCTCGCCTGGCCCCCGTGCTGGTGGCATGTAAAAGCACCATCCGTTTGTGTCCGTTGCCAGCCTCGCCTGGCTCCGTGCCGGTGGCATGTAAAAGCACCATCGTTCGTGTCCGTTGCCAGCCTCACTGGCTCCCGTGCCGGTGGCATGTAAAAGCACCATCCGTTCGTGTCCGTTGCCAGCCTCGCCTGGCCCCCGTGCTGGTGGCATGTAAAAGCACCATCCGTTTGTGTCCGTTGCCAGCCTCGCCTGGCTCCCGTGCCGGTGGCATGTAAAAGCACCATCCGTTCGTGTCCGTTGCCAGCCTCGCCTGGCTCCCGTGCCGGTGGCATGTAAAAGCACCATCCGTTCATGTCCGTTGCCAGCCTCGCTGGCCCCATGCCGTGGCATGTAAAAGCACCATCCGTTCGTGTCCGTTGCCAGCCTCGCCTGGCCCCCGTGCCGGGGCATGTAAAAGCACCATCCGTTCGTGTCCGTTGCCAGCCTCGCCTGGCTCCCGTGCCGGTGGCATGTAAAAGCACCATCGTTGTGTCCGTTGCCAGCCTCGCCTGGCTCCCGTGCCGGTGGCATGTAAAAGCACCATCCGTTCATGTCCGTTGCCAGCCTCGCCTGGCCCCCATGCCGGTGGCATGTAAAAGCACCATCCGTTCGTGTCCGTTGCCAGCCTCGCCTGGCCCCCGTGCCGGTGGCATGTAAAAGCACCATCCGTTCGTGTCCGTTGCCAGCCTCGCCTGGCTCCCGTGCCGGTGGCATGTAAAAGCACCATCCGTTCGTGTCCGTTGCCAGCCTCGCCTGGCCCCCGTGCCGGTGGCATGTAAAAAGCACCATCCGTTCATGGCCATTTGCCAGCTCCGTCTGGCACCTGTGCGGGTGGCACGTAAAAAGCACCCACTACACTCATTGAGTGGTTGGTGTTAGGAAGGGCATCCAGCTGTAGAAACACTGCCAGATCAGACTGGAGCCTGGTGCAGCCCCTGGCTCCCCAGACCCCGGTCGAACCGTCCAACCCATGCTAGCATGGAAAGCGGACGCTTAATGATGATGATGATGATGATGATGATGATGATGATGATATTGAGATCTATATCAGACAATGTTTGCACTATGTAATACACACACACACACACACACACACACACACACACACACCACACACGGAAAATTATCATGTGTAGCAGACAGCCACACCCACCCTCCATCATTTGCACAGCTTTCATAATCAATTATGATCTCATCACTGGCTGATTAACCTTGTCCATCAATAGGATCTGAATTCCTAATGGAATTTGATCCTAGAAAGCAGATACCTAGGATGAATACCACAAGGAATTTAATGATATTCCAACAATTCCACAAATTGACTGCTCTGGAATGGTATTTTTTATTTACCGACTCCCAAAATCCAAAAGGCAGAATGTGGAGAATGTGTGTGAGAATTTAAGCAAGTCATGTACAAAGATGATGTCATCAACCTGAGAACGCTCAATGAGCCTAACAAGAAATTTATCATGCATGTTGGTGCTGACCAGTGTTCAGTTCTCAGCTGTCTTTTATTTTAACCATCTTTATATATAAAAGAGAAGTTGTGTGTCTGTCTCCTACGATTTAGATTCCTAACTACTCCCACATTTTGCAGTGCAGTTTAACCAAAACCGGGTATCTTATAGTCGTGATTCATATCGAGCCCTTCTGGGTATTAGCGCGCGTCACGATGAGTCTACGATTAAAAAAAAATTTACCATAATTTTTTTCCATTTAATGCATTTTTCGCTATTATATAAGGGAAGTAACTCTCATTTTTTGCTATTTTTTGGCTATAACTCTCTAAAAATGCTTATATAGTTATTTCCCTTACAAACCCGAGCAACGCCGGGCGATACTGCTAGTTTAAGATACAACAAAGGAGTTTTAAGACTAGCAGTCCATAGGAGCACCATTATGCTGAGTTCTCATAGCTAGCAGACTCTGTTAAAGGTTTAGCAATTTAGAAAAACCAAAAAAGCCTGAGTTTCTTTAAAGTGGAATGAGGTCAGTAATGTTGAACTGCTCTGTATTTATTTCTGGTATTTATTTTTCTTAATATCAATTAGGGAAAAGTGGAGATGCATGGCTTAGTGGTTAGGGTGTTGGACTCATGATTGTGGCTTTGATTCCTGGACTGGGTGATGTGTTGTGTTCTTGAGCAAAATACTTCACTTCACTTTGCTCTCTAGTCCACTCAGCTGGCAAAAATAAGTAATCTTGTGATGGCCCGGCATCCCATCCAGAAAATTGGAAAACTGGCTCTCATGAGTCAGTCTGACCTGAGAAGGCAACCTGCTCTCATTATCCTCACTGGTGCATGTTCCCATATGACCTTGCCCTTTGCCAGATACACATTCTCATCCTGCATGGTAGCTGGGCTTTAAAAGGCTTAGTTGTTTTCCATGGCAACATGTTCTGACTGAACTGTCTTCTCAACGGTTATCAATTCACGGAGGTATGTGACAAAACAATCCTCACATACACTTAGGTTTTCTTCCACAATTAAAAGTGAGAGGTAAGTTTTATTGCTAATTAGTACACCCAAAAGATGGCTACAATAATGCATATATGCATACCCGTAGTATATGATAAATGTGAAATAAACATAAACTATCATCATCATCATCATAATCATTTAATGTCCGTTGTCCAGGCTGGTGTGCATTGGACAGTTTGACCAGGGCTGGTAAGCTGGAAGGTTGCACCAGACTCTAGTCTGATTTGGCATAGTTTTCTATGGCTGGATGTCCTTCCTAATGCCAACCACTCTGAGAGTGTAAAGGGTGCCATTTGCGTGACACTGGTATCTGCCATGACTGAGATTTTGCCCGGCTTGATTGGTCTTCTTCTCAAGCACAGCATAATGCCAAAGGTCTCAGTTGTTGCATCTGTGAGGCCCAACACTCAAAGGGAACTCGGCCACTTTGCCTCTTTGAGACAAAAAATGAGATACAACGAATCTTATTTGAAATTTAGTTTTATTGTGATAAAGTCCGGTGGAGAAGGGAAGCCACAGTGTCATTTTGTGCCCCGAGGTTTCGGTATCTACTTCCTGTGTGATCAAGTTTGGATTTTATCAATCTGTCAGCTTCGTGTCTGAAGAAGTAGACATCTCTATTTATTGAACAGGGATGCTTTGTTTTCAAGTGCCTCTTTAGCTTGTTGGGTGAACCATTGAAAAACTGCAAGGACTGAGACCAGCACGTAAAATCTTTTGAAAGTTTGAGAACCACTGTAGTAGTGCATGACTAAAAAGTAGTGTATTATAATAGTAGTATATGACTATATAGTCGTGTATGTGTATTTTAATTAGTAATATATGATTTTGGTTGTGTATGTATGTGATATATAATAGCATATGACTATATAGTAGTCCACTATATGCAAATGGGGCAGGATTTAATTAAAATAGCCATCTATGCATCATATTTAATGTATACACACTGTTGACAGGCAAATTACTCTTATGGACTTGCTGTGTTAAAACACACAATAAATATCAGAGAGGCATGAAAAGCCATTCCAGCCGTGGCCAGCAAGAACGTCAGATGTACTTCAGCCTTTGTGAACCCTTTCAATGATGCACAGCCTGCCACATGCGTGGATGAGAATCCATCATCATTGATAAAGGGAAAAAGAAATTAAGCATTAACTGATGTTTCAAATAACTGGCTGACTGACCAAAAAATCCACTATATGCAATTGAGGCAGTATTTAAGTAAATTAGTCATCTATGTATCATATATTAATGTATGTACACTGTTGACAGGCCAGTTCTTGCAGTATTTGTCCTAAGATAACATCTCCTATGGGCATTTGGTGCTTTCACTGGTTGCTGCTGGGAAAAATTATTGTCTCTTTCTGATATTTATAGTGCTATCAACACTGACGTTCATGAGAGAAGTTATCTTAGGACAAAAATCGTAGGGTTTTGGCAGGTAAAGATCCCCTTTGGTCATGAGTCACCATGGGATTGCACCTAGAAAGTTACCCTCTGAGGCACAAGCCCAGGCAAGGTTGTTTATAAAAGACCAGCAGTCACCCATGTGTATCAGCCTCCCCTCTCCATGCTACCGATGTTATCCAAGGGAAAGACTCATGTAGCTTGGCACCAGTAACGTCGTAACTCATTTGAACATCTGAATGAATGGGAGCAACGTGGAATAAAGTGTCTTGCTCAACAACACAACACACAGCCTGGTCCAGGAATCGAACTCACTATCTTATGCACCTTCACTATCTTAGGACAAATACTGTAGTAATTGGCCTTCGACAGAGTATATAGAAATTTGGTAGCCCATATTGGAAAGTGCACAGAGGGTTTTCATTTTGATTGCCAAACAGCAGATCCTCTGGGTGATAGGTTAACTACATACACGTTTGAATGCAAGAATTTAGGCTATTCCAAGGGTGAGATGTATCAAACATTTCCAGTGACTAGCAATTGCACAACAGAATAGGTGCAGGAGTGGCTGTGTGGTAAGTAGCTTGCTAACCAACCACATGGTTCTGGGTTCATTCCCACTGCGTGGCACCTTGGGCAAGTGTCTTCTACTATAGCCTCGGGCCGACCAAAGCTTTGTGAATGGATTTGTTAGACGGAAACTGAAAGAAGCCCGTCGTATATATGTATATATATATGTGTATGTATGTATGTGTTTGTATGTCTGTGTTTGTCCCCCCAGCATTGCTTGACAACCGATGCTGGTGTGTTTATGTCCCCGTTACTTAGCGGTTCGGCAAAAGAGACCGATAGAATAAGTACTGGGCTTACAAAGAATAAGTCCCGGGGTCGATTTGCTCGACTAAAGGCGGTGCTCCAGCATGGCCGCAGTCAAATGACTGAAACAAGTAAAAGAGTAAAAGAGTAAGAGAGTAAGCCCCAATCATTGGATTAGGTAGGCTAGACATTTGCAAACGTTGTTATTTCTAGTAGCATAATAAAAGTGATTAAACTACTTTGGTACTACTGGGGAAAACCACTGTATTATGTTATTTAGTCATTGTTGTTTTTGTTGTTAATTGGATAGTATAACTCCCCGTTCCTGCTGCTAAGTCTGCTATGATTTAGTATTATTGTTTCAAATAGATAAAACAGAATTTCATTGCTCTTTATTCTGCATACCTTTGTTATCTAACTAGGCAAATTATATCGTACAATCTGTGTGTGTGTGTGTGTGTGTGTGTGTGTGTATATTACATTTCTATGTTTTCAACAACAGCGATAACATTTAGCTCCTCCAACCAAACGAAAAACAAAATTTTTCCCATCTAATTTTTGTTTTTAAAGTCTTTGATTTTTCGATTTTTAATATTTCCGCTCTTAAACACGGAAATTACGATTCCGAAAAATAATATTTTTTTTCTCAAAATAACGACATCTATCAAAAAAACAAACAAACAAGTAAACAAAAAGAAATACATCAGCCTTGTTGAACTGACAATTAACAATTCCCACTACCCAAACATTAGAAAATCCCCTACCCTTTATCATTGAAATAGAATTTGCAGTCCTATACTTTAGTATGTTGGAAAGCTTTAAAAGCTTCAAATAATCGCATCTCTTTCTTATCGACAATTGGCACGTTGCCTTTTTTTTTCCTTTTTGTCATTCTTCACACGCTCACAGAGGTGGAGAGCTGCCACATTGTACAAGAAACACGGCATCAGTACACTGTAAACCAGTGTTTCCCAAACTTTTCGCGCTAAATAGCAATATCACTCACCTATCGCCCCCCCCCACATACTCCATCGCCCACCTGTGTAAAAAAAAAAAAAAACCCTGTCACAACCCCCCCAACACAAAATCCCCTAGCCAGCCCCATACCATTTGACACACTCTATCGTAGACTCGTTGCCCCATTAGTGCCGTTTGGACTAAACATGCGGTTGTTTACAAATCCTTTATTGTGGGTTTAGTTTTGTCATTAGTGTCAATAAAATTCTCACGTTAACTCTATATTAAGCAGACAGATTAACTTCTGGAAATTTGCGCTTCCTTTTACACTGGTTTTCATTTCCCCCAAATGAACCACTGATCAGAATTACCGATGCAAAAATGATTAATGATTGTATTATAAAGGAAAATAACAAAAGTTTTTAATGAGAACCATGTGTCTGGTGCGAGGCAGCTTGAGCAGATACATTCGGTTCCAAACTTGTCAACTTTAGCCACACATCTCCTCGTTGTGTCGCATCCAGTCCAATTCTTTTATGGGAACGCAAAGTTCCAACATTATTAAAACCAGATTCAAACAGGTGTGAGGTAGGGAAGGCAAGCAAAAGTAATTTCAGATGTTTCCACTGACTGGGGGTAGGAATTCAATATTCTCTGATGGTACCACAAACATTCTTTGCCATTACGGCGATATCGCATTGTGGCGTCATTGTCAATTTGTAATTCTATGAATTCCTCCTGGACATCCTCCTCGCAATCGACTGCATCGACCTCAAACGGATTGCTATACCAATTTGGAATATTCAGCGCAATAACATCTTGAAATCGCTCCACCATGTTATCGTGCAATGATTGTAAATAGTTGCGATATGTAGTTAAATCCTCATCAACTAATTCATCTTTCAAAGAATCAAGTTGTAGAAATTGATGGAATTGACATTTTGAAATGTTAGTCTTATACAACACCAATTTCGAGATGAAAGTAGTGATAAATTATCTACAATCAACGGGAGTTTTTCTGTTTCCTTGCAATAACTTATTAAAAATCATTTAATTTTGTGAATATATCACAAAGAAAAAAAGATAGCGCACCTTGCAGCCACCAATGAAGCGGATAGTGGAATATCTTCAAAGAAAGATAAGATTATATGAAACAGTTCAACAAAGCGTAAAACACAGTTTCCTTTTAACAGCCACCGCACTTTGGTAGGGTATAAGAGTTTAGTATGGTCCTCATCATTTCTCAGACAGAGTTGACGGAAAATTCGATCAGACAAGGGACTGGACTTCAATTTGTTTACAGTCTTCATAACTAACTGTTGCGCACCATTCAACCTACCGTTCATATTTTTTGCCACTAAATGCTGCCGGTGTGCCAAGCAATGAACAGTTAGTATCTGGTGGGAAATTTCACGCTTTAGGAGAGATGAAAAACCTTTGTCATCTTCCAATCGTCGAAGGGGCGCCACCAGACGCACAGGCAAGAATATTACTGAGTGGGATATTATGTTCAAAAAGGAAAGACTTTTAGAGTGTGAAAAATAGTTACACCTTTTGAATCAAGCAGCAATTTCTCTGTGAACAGCATTTCCTCACAAGGTTGAAGGTCTTCGCTGAAATACCGAACATACACCATCATCAAACATTGATTGTCAACAACAGTTGATTCATCCACTTGTATAGAAAATTCAGAACCCTGGAGAATATTAATGAGCTGATGTTTGACATCGTTGGCCATTTCATCGATGCGTCGAGAAATTGTGTTATTATTAAGTGGGATCTTTTTCATAATGTTATCGGGATTTTCGTGCATAACGGTTGACAAAACCTCTTCGATAACTGGGTGAAGTAATGTTTCTCCAATTGTGTGAAACTTTGCAGACTTAACAACAAGCAATGCAACGTTGTACGATGCAACCAACCCGTCATTCTCCTGTTTACTAGTTTCCTGGAGCAGCGTGTTCAATGTTTGTATTTCTTTTTGAGCTCCTCAGTTGCAAAAAGTATGACAACGGCTTGTCCTTCTTGTTAGAATGCTTTGCATCAAAGTGATACTTCAAGCGTGAAGGTTTCATTGCTTTGTTGGTTAATGTTTGAAGGCAAAAAAGGCACATTGGTAACTGACAGTTCTGAGGAGAGGGAATAAATCCAAACAATAAAAGTCGACAAATTTTCTTGACTGGAGGCATCAGTAAATTGAAAATGAGAAAACGAATTTCTACAGATGGCGTTAGAAAGGCAGTATGGTATTCTCAAAGAGAAGTTAATAGAGCAGAGTCAGATGACACGTCTTCACTGGAGCAAATACGGATCTAGTTCGTTTGGCTGCCAGCATTCAAAAATTAAAGTTTATCGAAAATTTTTAAATTTGGCACATTAATGTACTTTTCTAAGCTACATTGCTAGAGTTATTCAACTTTTTCCAGAAAAATGTTTAAAAAAAGTTATAGAGGTTTAAAGTTTATTTTCACCCAGTCAAGAAACACGATTTCAAAGACGCCATTTTGTACGCGACTGTAAATTTTGTTAGCGTCCTGAAAATAGCACTTTGTTTTGATATGAAACCACAGAATGACGCACGACATATAACCTCTTATAACTTTTTTTTTTATTTTTCGGAGTTTTCAGGAAATTTTTGAGAATTTGAATTCTACACGCGGGCTTCATACGATTATGACAAAAAAATTGCAGTGGAGTGTAATTTAAGGCCTATTTGGCTGCTATTTTTAGCACGCATGACAACCATCTCAATGACTGCGACAAAATTATTCAGTCGATAAATAAGTCCGCGTTTTTGCTACAAAGGGACGTCTCATGCGAGTAGTCAAATCGACAAAAGTGTATCCTTATTCTAAGCATGCCTAGATATCAGTAAATGCAGACTTAATTTCTAAAAATTCATTGTCACCCACAAAATGTTCATATCACCCGCCAAAATCTTAAATCGCCCACCATTTTCTAGAAATTCGCCCATCGCCCACCTCTAAGTTGAAATCGCCCACTTTGGGAAGATATGCTGTAAACTATCACTGACACACTACCTCCCAATTTTTCTTTTTTCTTCCAGTATGGAAGAGTTCGACAGGTTGTTAAGCAGTATCATCAATTTGTATCTGGTGGTGGGAAGGACACATTGAACAGCATAGTCCAAGACATACTAAAGACTAACACGAAAACAAGATCAAAACAGTAATTTGATGTAAATTTGTAAAATAAAAAATTCATTATTTTTCTCAGTAGATACCTTTTGCCTGATTCTTATAGACATTGCAATTCGTACCAACTCAGGACTAAAAAAAAAACAAACTTTCCTGAGGCACTTGACTCAAGTAGGTTCATTCGATAACAAAATCTCTCTAAACTATGCTTGCTTACATATCATATCCACTTGAACAGTCGTGGAGGATAATTGTGTTTGCATATTTGGTAATTTCCTATTTGACGTTCGTAAAATTATAGTTGATCCCAAAAGCGTTATTTCAATAAAACATTTCACAATTATAACGAAGAGCGAGTAAAAAGTGAGGGGAAAATGTTAAGTCCTATTTTGAATAGAGTTTCGCCGTGGACACATGTGAAGTTTCTTCAACAGTGGATGACGGGCACACCAAGCAACACAAGTTGCTGCATCAGACGAAGATCGAACTTTACGCCTTCATTGATTATCTATAAGAATTTTGTTGAGATTCACAATAAAACGTGGAGCAGCAGAGCGTCCACGAGACATGCTGAGTTGAAATGAAAGTGAAACTAAAACAAATGAACGTAAAATTGGAAATTACCGCATATTTTCTTAGTTAGATGTGGTTATGGAAGCACTCCGTCGGTTACGACGACGAGGGTTCCGGTTGATCCGAATCAACGGAACAGCCTGCTCGTGAAATTAACGTGTAAGTGGCTGAGCACTCCACAGACACGTGCACCCTTAACGTAGTTCTCGGGGATATTCAGCGTGACACAGAGAGTGACAAGGCTGGCCCTTTGAATTACAGGCACAACAGAAACAGGAAGTAAGGGTGAGAGAAAGTTGTGGTGAAAGAGTACAGCAAGGATCACCACCATCCCCTGCCGGAGCCTCGTGGAGCTTTAGGTGTTTTCGCTCAATAAACACTCACAACGCCCGGTCTAGGAATCGAAACCGCGATCCTATGACCGCGAGTCTGCTGCTCTAACCACTGGGCCATTGCGCCTCCACTAGTTAGATGTAATTAAGTCTATGTTCAGACCAATGGTTTCACATCCACGAAAAGCTTAGCCACATGGACGAGTAAGCCCTTTATGTGTGTGTATATATACATATGTGTATAAACCTGAATCATATACCCGAAAAAGAAGCACACTCTGAAGCAGCGCTCCTTAAACTTTCTCCATTCACGACCCCATTTCTCATCACGAGATTTTTCACTCTATGACCGGACATAGACTTAACTACATATAAATACATTACTGCGCTTCTTAAACTATGGGTCGGATCTTTTCCTTTTGAACGGCACTTTGTAACATAATTTCTAGGTAACTAAAAAGTTTTAAACTTCGTATACTGGTAGAATGTGTTTATAAAACATCATTTTCTCTTGGCTTTATTGAGAAAATTCTATAGGTTGTAACAAATTTCGTCTTTAATTTCGAGCATTTCGGCAATTTTAACCAATCGCTGACCTCCATTTAGGTAAATAACATCCTATGCATAATGAATATGTCCCTCCTTTAAGAAACAGATTGGGTTTATTTACATTTGTAAAGAAAAAAAGATACCCTTTCCCAACCCTAAATCTAAAATAGATTGAAATGCAATAGATCGATACTAGGGCCATAATTATGGGTGACATTTTCATTTGACACCGCTAGAAAAAAATCCCATTTTCCGTAGCGGTGTCGTATGAAATTGTCACCCATAATTATAACCCTAGTATCGATCTATTGCATTTCCCCCCAACATCGCTTGATAACAGATGCTGGTGTGTTTACATCCCCGTAACATAGCTTTCGACAAAAGAGGCCGATAGAATAAGTACTGGGCTTACAAAGAATAAGTCCCGGGGTCGATTTGCTCGATTAAAGGCAGTGCTCCAGCATGGTCGCAGTCAAATGACTGAAACAATTAAAAGAGTAAAAGTCTTCAAAATCATTTGGACGGAAAACAATATGAATAATTCTGTAGACGAGGTCGTAACAGTACTAGAGGAGTATTTTTCGTCACAGACGAGTGAATTTTGGGAGAGGAAGGAGCCTCACAAGTCAACCAGATAAATGGAAGAGCATTGTAGAAAATGAGGGAGAGTATATTTTAGATTAAAAAAGATATTTATCTTTATTTTGAAAAATAAAAGGAGTATTAAAAAGTCGCATTATTTATGGGATGACTCGGTATATACATCGTTGCTATTATGTTAAACTGTCGTATGTCCAAATTTGGCTATATTCGTTTTTTTTCAGTATTTATTTATGCTTGTAATAGCCGGTATTTTTGGTCAAACTATCGTATCTCCAGCTGCTTCAGATGCCAAGATAACAATTGTCAAAGTGTAGTTTTGCTATGGAATGGTAAAACTATTTTTTCGTTTTCAGAGAAAAAAAACGTTTTGGATTTACGACACTTTTGCATAAAAACGACGACACACACACACACACACACACACGCACGCACACACACACACACACACACACACACACACACACACACACACACACACAATGTTACATAAACATTAAATTTCGCACTTCAGTTTTCCTTTCTATCACTTCCATTTCTTATTGTATTGTGGCCACTTCAAGTTCCGTTTCTTTAGCATTTTATTACACAACCGGAAAATTATACTCGTATAATCTGATTTTGTGTAAAAAGCTCTTAATTTTTATCTAATTGTTTTTGTCGAAAAATTTATAAACTGAAGCATTACTGTACAGGATGTGTTTTGACAATGCTGACAATATATTATGATCTGTGCGTGTCTGGCGACAGGGAAACTCAAATACGCTTTATATAGATTATCTACAGTGGAAGCACTCCGTCGGTTACGACGACGAGGGTTCCGGTTGATCCGATCAACGGAACAGACTGCTCGTGAAATTAACGTGTAAGTGGCTGAGCACTCCACAGACACGTGTACCCTTAACGTATTTCTCAGGGATATTCAGCGTGACACAGAGAGTGACAAGGCCGGCCCTTTGAAATACAGGTACAACAGAAACAGGAAGTAAGAGTGAGAGAAAGTTGTGGTGAAAGAGTACAGCAGGGATCACCACCATCCCCTGCCGGAGCCTCGTGGAGCTTTAGGTGTTTTCGCTCAATAAACACTCACAACGCCCGGTCTGGGAATCGAAACCGCGATCCAACGACCGCGAGTCCGCTGCCCTAACCACTGGGCCATTGCGCCTCCACTGAATATCTACAGTAACGCGCTTAGTGCAATATTTACGTTTTAAGCAATTCCGCCGAGGTCGACTTTGTCTTTCATCCTTTCGGGGTCGATAAATTAAGTACCAGTTGCGTACTGAAGTCGATCTAATCGACTGCCCCACCCACACAAAAAAAAAAATTTCGGGCCTTGTGCCTAGAGTAGAAAAGAATATTTATATTTTAAGCTGCTTTTCCTTTACATAAAAGTAAACTTTCAGTAAACTTTTATTTTCCATTGCTTTCGTTTTAACCTTTCGTTTTTTTCTTAATTGTTATCCTGAAATTAATTTAACAATTAAGAAAAAAAAAAAAAAAACGAAGTCTCAGTTTTAGACGCAGCAAATGATTTTAGCTCACTACAGGCGATTGATTGGTTAAAATTCGAAAAATTAAACTACGTTAAACAAACAAATCACAATTTTCTCAAGAAAGCCAAGAGAAAAAAATGTTTTATTTTGACACATTCTACCAGTATACGAAGTTTTAAAGTGTTTAGTTAACCAGAAATTGTGTTGAAAAGTGCCGTTCAAAAGGAAAAGAACCCAATTATTTGTTTTTTTTTAAATTCATGAAACTTTATTCTTTAAGTTCGCTTCGTAGTTCGCTGTAACTTGTTCAAAGATCGAAAGATGACCAACAAGTGTTTTTTTGTTAATTTTTGTGCTATTGTTCCTTTTGTATCATTTTCTGCGGTTGAATAATTTACATGAAACCATTGGTACTGCATTCATACCAATCACTGTTGTAAAAGAAAGTTTGGAAATCTTTCGATATTAGTAACGACGTCATTCACCCGCTTTTTGAGCTCAGCCTTTTTATCAATGTCAAGGGAATGTTACGTGCGCGAATGACGTCATCTACTAATACCGAAAGAGTGCCGAAAGTTTTCGTCCACTGTTGCAGTGTTGATTACTCACTTTCTTGTTCGTTACATACGTGTGAGTATGTGTATGTGTATATTTGTGTGTTTGAGTGTGTGTATGTGTATATTTGTGTGTTTGAGTGTGTGTGTGTTTATATAATGTGTGTGTTGTCTGGGAATCGGTTCTAATTTACTCAAATGAAACTTTAATGTCAGTGACTTATACTTGAGTTGGCTAAACTTGAAAAGAAGCGCTGTGTTTTAGCGGATGACAGTCAGAGAAGATGAAGGGAAGCCTGTGTTGTAGTAACAATGCATTGCAGTTGGGACACAAGTGCGTACGATGCTGATAATGTTGTCGATGATAATGATGATGATGATCCACTAACACTTTGACATTTACAGAGTAACTAGGTCTTCTAAGCTCACAGGCTCACCATTTCAACACTCTCATCCACCAGTTATTGTTGATAAAGTGCCCCTCTCCACCACTCACACACAAACACGCGCGCACAAGTTTTTTATGTGACATACAAGCGACCAGGCTTACTTCGAAGATGAAAATATTTCACATCACAAGTATTTTCTATTCGGCATGTGCACTTAAGTGTCATAATCGTCATCTCCATCGCAATCATAATGATCGCCACTGTTGAGTGTGTGTGTCTGTGTGTGTGCGTGGGTCCGTGAATAACCAGTTTCTTGTAAATATACAGACAGATGCGCTTTTAATAGTAAATAAGGAGGTTGGTTGAGGACTGCTATGTTTTTATGTATCTTCGTATGCATTCAATTACACAACGGAATCTATAAATATACGCACGTAACTGAAATCTTGCACATACATTTACACACACACACGTGCGTATACACGAGTACACACACAAACACATGTACAAACACACACACGTAGACACGTTCACATTACACACGTGCGCATACACGTACACACACACAACACATGTACAAACACACAAACGTAGACACGCTCACATTACACACGTGCGCATACACACACACATGTACATACACGTACACACACACACTACACACACATTACACACACACATACACATTACACACCCGTAAACACGCGTACGAGCACACGTACGCACACAATAACACATCAGTACACGCACACATGTACACACACACACGTACACACGCCAACCACCACCGACACACAAAGATTGGACATGGAGTACATATTCTCTTCGTGATTGTTTATATGTGTATGTTAAATGTGTAAATGTCCATGTGTGTGTGTGTGTGCGTGTGTGCGTGTGCATTAAACTATGTTTGTGTAAGTATAACCGCATGTAAAATATATACAAATATACGCTGGCTAAAATCCGTTTAATAGAATCTAATTCTTTATTCTTCACCGGAGAATAGAATTCTTGACGAACAATATTATCGGGTTCACGGGGATGGGATATTAAAGAAACATTTCGTTACCTACAGACCCTTTTTTACGTCTTGGGATGAGGGGCTACTTTCCCGAAAATAATTTTGCTATTTAATTTAAACAAGAAGAGGAGCGAAAAAGTAAGAAGGATCGTTGTTACTGAGCTACTAAAGGTGATTCAGAGAAGCAGGGACTACAATAAAATGTGTGTGTGTGTGTGTGTGTGCGCGAGTGAGTGAGAGGGGGGGGCAGAAAGGGAAAAGATAGGGGACAAACATTTTCTGATGCACACATATGTATGTACACGTATAAACACACACACATATACGAGCACGCACATATATTTGAACATGTATAAATATATATATATATATTTGAACATTACATATATATGTATGTATGTATATATATATATATTTGAACATTATCTATATATGTATGTATGTATATATATATATATATTTGAACATTATCTATATATGTATGTATGTATATATATATATATAATATATATATATATATATATTATATATATATATATATTATATATATATATATATGTATATATTATATGTAGAATAATACAAACTGGGACAAGAACGCAAAACATTTAGAAGACGATACAAAAAGCACGGACGGGACATTTGAAGCCTTCAATCTTCAGTCAAGAACCGGATCATCCTAGCAATTTCGGCTGATTATATATAATATATATATATATATATATATATATTATATATGTATATGTATACGTACATACTTATATATGTAAATGGTTGGTGACACACACACACACACACACACACAAACACACACACACAGGCACACAGAGATATAGATAGATAGTAAGATAGATATAGACATGCAAATATGAAAATGACAAAGAAATTAATGATAGGTGGAGAGAAAGAGAGAGAGAGAGAAAGGAGAGAGAGGGGTGAGTGAGAGAAAAACAACAAGAATTAAATAAAACAACCGATTTATATATAAGAGATAATGGAAATGCCAGTTGTAAGGGGTTATTTTAATAACGCCTGAAGTAAAAACTAACGTGAACTCGCTCAATCGCTAAACGTTAGCATGTTTCCGTTTTGTTCTATTTTCATTTCGCACCATCAGCTTATTTTGACAGAAATGGTTACGGTGTTTGTATGTATACGAGAAATGGTTGAGAGAGACGTCTATACGATCAGTCATTGTGTTTGCAGAAGCTTTGATTACATAGAAAAAGCCGTTGTCGCTTAGCTCCAGGTCAGCTGTAATAGAGCTGAGACAACCATAGTTGTCCTCATCCCTTTTTAGGGGTCTTTGCAGGACCGGTGTCGTCTTAACGCATTGGCACACTGGACAGTTGCTTGTGGAAAGGTGGTGGGGACACTTACGGGTATAGGGTAACAATAGTAATCTATGTTGTGGCTCGGGTGGGGCAATACTAATGTTATGACAGCAGCGGTATTTCGTCTGAGGTCACGTTATGAGTTCAAATTCCGCCGAGGTCGACTTTGCCTTTCATCCTTTCGGGGTCGATAAATTAAGTACCAGTTACACACTGGAGTCGATGTAATCGACTTAATCCGTTTGTCTGTCCTTGTTTGTCCCCTCTGTGTTTAGCCCCTTGTGGGTAGTAAAGAAATAGTTTTATGGAGGTTTACATGATCCAGTGAATCCTTTTTTACACGATGGTAGGGGACGTGGCTACTAATTTTACTAGGTTGACTGACCATACACCCTCTACACATAGTGCCATATACGATTATGATATCCTTTATACCTTATACCTTATAGGTACAGTGTTTTTTAATGCGTGTATTTTATACGTAAATTGTATCGTGTGTGTGTGTGTGTGTGTGTAAAATACATACATATATATACTACACATGTGTGCAATATGTAATATATATAATGTAATATATTTGCGTGTGTATGTTTACACATGCAGACACATACACATACGCACACATATATGTAACATATATATA
>NW_021836782.1:20000-22598 GCF_006345805.1 Octopus sinensis | reverse complement strand
ACATATGACAACAGGTATTGTTTTAGTCTTCAGGTTCCACATTTGATGCTGATTCACTATTTTCAGATCTTCATATATTTGCTCAGTTTTTGGTAGGTCTTGACAGATACGTTTATATCGATTGGGACAGTCATATCAATGAGGAGGCATGGTTATTGTTGTTATTGTTATTATTATTATTATTATTATTATTATTATTATTATTGTTGTTGTTGTTGTTGTTGTTATTGTTATTATAATCATTATTATTATTATTATTATTATTATTATTATTATATTAGTATCAGTAGTTTTATTTTTATCAGCGTGCTTTCACTTCACTACCGAGCGCAGCTCTGTGTGCCTTGGGTATGTGCTGTGATTTGTTGTGATGCTCTGATGGTTATTGTATGGAAAGTGTTCTGCGTAGGATGTGTGCAGTGCCTAGTAGTGCAATTTTCTGTATGTTATATGTGTTTGTAAGTCCTGTTTTTTGTTATGTATTTGTCTGAATATTTTTTTATATGCCTAATGCATGCACTACTATGATAGGAATTGGTTTGTTTTCAGATTCACATTCTAGTTACCTCTATTTCCAGGTCTTTGTATTTTGACAGTTTCTCATTTCTTTTAGAGACACGTTGTCATCAGCCGGTATTGATACATCAATTAGAAAGCATTTTTTTTCTTCATGGTCTCTGACAACTATATCTGGTCTGTTGGCCTTAATTTCTCTATCTGTGTGTATCGGCATATCCCAGAGTATGGTTGCTTTCTCGTTTTCTGTGACCTTTTCTGGTGTGTGCCTATACCATCTTTTTTCTGTTGTTATTCCATAATGTTGGCATAGCTTCCAATGTATGTAGGCTCCAACTCTGTCATGTCTGTGAATGTATTCCTTCTTAGCCAGGACTGGGCAGCTAGAGATATGATTTATTGTTTCTTGTCCATCTCCACATATTCTGCAGTTACTTGTAATATTTCTTTTCATTACATGTTTTTCGTAATTTCTGGTGGGGAGGCTTTGGTCTTGTGCTGCAATTAAAAATCCCTCTGTTTCTGCTTTGAGTCCTGAGCTTCTCAACCATTGCTGGGATTTTTCTTTGTCTATTTCTTTTGCGTTTAGTTTAGTGCAGTATTTACCATGAAGGGGCTTTTCTTGCCATCGTTTTATCATGGTTCGTTGCTGTCTATTTTTAGTTTGGATTTCATTTGTTTTATAGCTTTTGTTGTTTCTTCATCTTCTTCTTCTTCTTCATGTTTATTAGGTGGTATGATTCTTGTTTGTATTTGTCAGCTTCCTTAAATACTGAGAACAGTTTTTTGTTTTGCTCGTGTTTTGCCGCTATCTGGATCAGTTTTCCTTCCTTCTGAAGTAGATATTTTTGCAGTCCTATGGTGGTTATTTTATAGTAGTTTTCCAGCTGTATAAAGCCTCTACCACCTTCTATACGTTGTATATATAGTCTTTCTATGTCAGATTTTATTATTATTATTATTATTATTATTATTATTATTATTATTATTATTATTATTATTATTATTATTATTATTATTATTATTATCATCATCATTATTATTATTATTATTATCATCAACATCATCACCTTCTTCGGCAATTACTTCTCAATTTAAAACACATTAATCAATGAAATTGTTGCGTCAACATTTTCGGCTGCCTCGGCCATATAAAAAACTAAACTAATCACTGAACGTCCATTACTCTAACCATTTTTAAAATCTCTAGTCATTATAAGAATTTCGTCGATGGCAAAAGTAATAATCCCAGTTTAATCCCAAACAGCGATATGTTCCACTATGTACCCGATTATTATAACTTCCATCAAAGAGAGGGGCTTTAATAATAAAATGATTTTTAAGAATCATCTCCCAAATTTGAGCTGATTCTGAGTGAGGCACCAGCTTCGGTTCGTCAGTCTTTGTGAGAAATAAGTAACTACCAAGCAGCAAATATCTAGGAATTTGCTCTACATATTATGGAATAAATCTCCCTGCCACACTTAAAATGCATAATTCCTTCAACAGAAACAATTTTAATGTAAGCTATAGATGACAGTTATCATCGCTTCCCATCTCTCATATCAAAACTTAATACTATTTTCCGACAGAATGCCCGAAATTCTAGAAATGCTTCCATATATCTAAGGTGATGGTACATGGGCAAGTAATCGTTGACTTTGAGAAGAGATGAGCGTTTGAGAAGAGAATACCTATGAAGTCTTAAAACTATTTACAGAGAAAACCATATAAGACTATTACATCCATTCATTTAGATGAGTGGTTCTCAAACAGTGTTCATATGACATTTGGGGTTTCGTATAACATTTTGCTGTTAAAATATGTGCGCAATAAATTTCCTATACTTCTACAATACACAAAATATTTTAATAACTTTTTATACAGCTCTTAATATTTAAATATGAAAAATATAAGATTTTTAAACATTGCATGGCTATGAGGATCTACCCCAGTAAAACAGGAATCAAAGGGAGCTATAGGTAACAAAAATGGTTGAGAAACACCAATTTAGATGGCTGTAAAAGGGGCTACAACACTCAGTGTCGAAATGCCTGGTAATTAAAGAACAATGAAATCAAA
>NW_021836782.1:15000-17500 GCF_006345805.1 Octopus sinensis | reverse complement strand
ATTTCAGGCATTGTGCCTTTAACAGAACGGATCATTATTATTATTAAGGCGGTGAACTGGCAGAATCATAAGCAGGACGGACGAAACGCTTAACGGCATTTCATCCGTCTTCACGTTCTAAGTTCAAATTCTGCTGAGGTCGACTTGACCTTTCATTTTTTCGGAGTCGATAAAACAAGTACCAGTTGGAAACTGGGGTTCAATGTTATCGACTTAAACTTTCTTCCAACGTTGCTGGCCTTATGCTAAAATTTGGAACCACATAAATACGTTTTCGCTCATCCACAGATTCGGAGAGATCGAGTCGAACAATCCATATCTCACAGTAACTGATACATACAGGTCTATTGCAATTCAATGCTATACAATAAATCGCTAGATTGAAGACAGCATCCGACGTAGTAGACCTAACTTTGGTAATATCTATGTTAAATACAGGAATCTAATCCCTTTATCGCCTCGCCATGTTTTAACAAAAAAAACGTTAGAGGATATAGTTATAGACATTCCTAAATAGACTGAGTGGTCATGACTGGAATATTGTTAGTCCTATGTTTACTTTGTCAGCGAGTAGGCGCAGGCGTAGCCGTGTGGTAAGAATCTTGCTTCCCACTGTGCATGCGTTTCGTTGTCAGTGTTTTTATTGAACTGTTTTCTTTTTTCATCCTTCCATTTTGTTGTGACTTCCTTTTGATTTTTTGATTTTTCTT
Organism: Octopus sinensis; assembly: GCF_006345805.1. Taxonomy (NCBI): domain Eukaryota; kingdom Metazoa; phylum Mollusca; class Cephalopoda; order Octopoda; family Octopodidae; genus Octopus; species Octopus sinensis. The sequence goes on along the minus strand of NW_021836782.1, from coordinate 16,790 downwards.
CCTGCTTTGTTTGAATTTCTATCTGAACTATATTGGACTTTTATTTTAAAAAACATGGCAAAGAACAAGGACAATGTTTTTGGAGTGGGAAATTGTCCTACCCAAACAGTGGTTGAAAGACTGTGAAGAGAGGACGGTGGCGATGAGGACTTAGTCCAAGTCGCTCGACACCATCGCCCTATTTCAAAAGAATGTTATCGAAAGGGAGTTGGTAGAGTATCTACCAACTATTAAATCATCTCCAGTGGGGTAAAATATGCAACGGTGTGGTTGATTTGACACCCCTGAGGTGGCTCACAAATTTGCGAGCCAGTCCTTGGAGGGCAAAGAGATTTTGTTTCTTCCCACATATTGTGGGAGGAAGTTGACGAGGGCTTGGGTCTGTGGTTTGCCACCCGGAATAGAACACGAGTGGATAGAGGACACTATCCGCCGGGGTCTGGGTGGCAGCGGAACAGTCTCCCCAATGTAAAAATTGATTGGGTGATGGTTGGAGTCAAAAGCGGTTTGACCCTATGGACCAAATCAGCCAAAAATCTAGTATTTCTAGATTTTGAAAATGGCCGGTTGCAGGTACCCGGTGATACTTGAGGGACGCCCTCGCCCATGTGCCAGCTTGCCTGGAACCAGGACCATTAAAAAGAACTGTCCCCAGGACCAGAGTAGGGTCATGGAACAATTGTTGAGGAAGATCTCCCCCTCCTCCTTCGGAGAGTGTGAAGGAGATGGTCGAGGAGGTAGACCCCCCCAAAAAAAACAGGGGGAAAGGAAAAAGGTGGGCAACAACGGATGCTCACCGAAGGACCCCAAAGCTGAGGGAGAGAGGGATGATGCTCTGGTTAAAGCGGAGGAACCACCCCTCCCGTATCAAAGACGAGAAAAAAGAAGAAAAAGAATGGGACAGTGCCGGCGACTACCGGTATGTCCTAAAATCTCGTCGGTGGGAATTATGTCACCGACGGCGGAAACTGTGGCCCCCTCCCAGTGTAACAAATGAGGAATTTGTGATCTTTCTTAAGGGAGGTGCCGTAGAGAAGATTGTGAGGAATCTGGAAGGTCGGGAACAGGAGGTCCTGTCCTACAATGAAAGCCCGGATTGGCCTCCGCAGGTGGTTGCGGAGGTCATGGAGGAAAATTATTTCTAGAGGATGATGGATTCCTTTACCAAGGATGAATACAATTAACTTTTATGGGGCCCCGGCTTGTGACTGTAGGCGGCAAGAGACTTAGTCGGGTAGGTAGAGTAAGAGGTCTTAGTGCCTTAATCTGAACTTGGTGATTTTGGTAAGAAGCTTAGCACCTCGATCTGAAAGAACGATTGAATATATTTGCTGAACTTTTGTGAGATTTGATTGGTAAGAGGCTCAGGGCTTCAATTTGTAATTGTTGTAAGAGGTTCAATACCTCATTTGTGCTTTTGTTTTTAAAATAAAGAACAATGTTATCGGGAAGTAATGGGGGGGGCTTCCACCACCAACCATCTCTTTTTTCATTCCATCATCATGATTGTGTCCAGCCCGCGAGCTTTCATCTGTATTATGCCTTTATGGCAAATGTAATGAAATAAAGAAGCTTGCTTCCAATCCAGTCCTATGTTTACTTTGTCAGCGAGTAGGCGCAGGCGTAGCCGTGTGGTAACAATCTTGCTTCCCACTGTGCATGCGTTTCGTTGTCAGTGTTTTTATTGAACTGTTTTCTTTTTTCATCCTTCCATTTTGTTGTGACTTCCTTTTGATTTTTTGATTTTTCTTCCTGCTTTGTTTGAATTTCTATCTGAACTATATTTGGAC
>NW_021836782.1:0-10000 GCF_006345805.1 Octopus sinensis | reverse complement strand
CGGAGTCGAGCATCATCAACTTACGACCACCACAAAACCACTTTTGCCTGTACATGCTTCATTTAACTTTATTAGAAGTGCTCGCCATCTTTACTGACTGCCCTACGTTGGTCTGGTAATATCTTTTAGTTTGTCCATTCATCACCCACGCCCTCGGTCTGTCTTCTTGTCTGCACTTTCTCGCTCTTCCTCCTCTCTCTCTCCCTCTTTCGTCGATCTCTGTCTCTCTCTCTCTCATATGTATATACTTTCATAGAGAGTAATAGATGGAGATAGATGTTTTTATATATATGTAGGTATGTATGTATCTATTTATCTATCTGTCTCTCTATCTATCTATTTATTTATATCTATCTATTTATATATAATATATATATATACATACATACATACATACATACATATATACATATATATATCATATATATATATTATATATATATAATATATATATATAACATATAAATAGATATTATATCGTGTGTGGGTGTATGTGCCAGAATCATATATACACACCCACACACACACACAAGCACACACACACACACACATATATATATGATATATATATAATATATATACATATATATACTATATAATATATATATATATATGTACACACTGACACACACCCACAGATATATTGATGTCCATATCTATCTATCAGTCTATATTTCTATTTGTCTATCTATTATCTACCTGTCTGTTTATCTATCTATCTATCTGTACATATGTGTGTGTGTGTACATTGATGTATATATGTGTGTGTGTAAATGTGATGCAAATGTGTGTGTGTGTGTGTGTGTGTGTGATCTGCTTCTCTTAACAGGAGAGCTAGACCAAAGAGGCGCTACCGTCACACCATCTCGTATACCACCACAGACCGCCACCCGCCAACCACCAGCCAGTAGTAAAGGGAGACAAACAGAAGCTATTAAACAGCTGCTCCCCCTATTTTTTTTCTTTCTATTATTATTTTTATATTAATTTATATTAATGCCTTGTTTATTTTTTTTTATTAAATTTCTTTGTTTCTGTTTCAATTTTGTTTTAGGGAAAGAAAAGTGTCTGGGGGAGGGGGGGAGGAAATGTTTTGTTTTCTAATTTCTAAAAACGGCTTTTTAGCAGTAATGGTCCCCTATATATATTCGACGTGTCGTCGTCGTTGTTGTACTTTGATGCTTTCAGCATTTGCATTATTGTTGTTGCTTTTGTCGTTGCTGTTGTTGTTCTCATTATTATTATTATTATTATTATTATTATTATTATTGTTGTTGTTGTTGTTGTTGTTGTTGTTGTTGTTATTAGGTTGATGCTCAGGTGGATACTGGTGAAACTGATGAAGATGCTGCTGCTGCTGCTGCTGCTGCTGCTGATGATGATGATGATGATGAGGAGGAGGAGGAGGGGGTGAGGACGAGGAAGAGGACGACGACAAAGACTACAACAAGCGAGGAAAATGATGGAGACGATGATGAGTGGGTGGAAGGAAAATGGGAAGGAAAAGGAGGAGGAGGAGGAGAAGAAGAAGGAGAAGAAGAAGGAGGAGAGAAGAAGAAGAAGAAGAAGAAGAAGGGCGAGGAGAAGGAGGAGGAGGATATTAACGGTAATAATGGTGGTGATGAGAACTACGGCGAGGAGAAGGAGGAGAATAAGAAGGAGAAGGTTGATGATGTTAGTGGTGATGCTGGTGGTCTCGACTATTATAATGGTGGTGGTGGCAAAAATGATGATGATGATGATGACGATTGTGACGACGACGACGACGACGATGATGATGATGATGATGATGATGATGATGATGATGATGGTGATGATGGTTATGATGATAACGATAACGATTATGGCAGTGAATATGGTGGTTTTGCCGTTTTTCTGCCGACAAACGGAGCTTTATTACTCCCATTGGAATCAATCTAAAAGGAATATTTGCGAAGATAAATCTGGACGCACCCGCGTGTGTGTATATAGACACACACACACACACACACATTTATAAGCTTGTATGCGTGTATCTTTGTGTCCTTGTGTGCCTCTTCATTGCATTAAGATCAATTTATTCAATTCCCTTCATTATGCACCATCATCGTCATCATCATCATCATCGTCATCATCATCATCATCGTCATCATCATCATCGTTGTCATCACCCTCATCACGCTCGTCTGTGTTATTCTTATTTGTTTTATTATTTTTGTTAATGTTCTTCTTCTTCTTCTTCTTCTTCTTATTATTATTATTATTATTATTATTATTATTATTATTATTATTATTGTTATTGTTATTATCATCATCATCATTATTATTGTTATTATCATCATCATCATTATTATTATTATTATATTATTATTATCATCATCATCATCATCATTATAATAATAATTATTATTATTATTGTTGTTGTTGTTGTTGTTGTTGTTGTTGTTACAATTATCGCCAACGTCGTTGTCAACGCCATACTTTTCTCATCAACATAATGGTAGGCGTAACGGGTCAACGAAGCGAGCCTGTGATCCCGGACAGATTTCTTCTTTGAAGCAATTCCATCGGACATAATTCTTTAGGACTCTCGAAGGCGAAATCAATATTTTCTCTTCCAAAACCAGAGGCCACGAAAAATGTATGAATATCACATCTTCCACTCTCAGAACTGTAAAATGATAATAAAACTCTCATCTATTATTTCTCAGCACAAAATCTTGACAAATGCGACGGTTTTCCATTTGATGTAGTGTTTGGCAGTCGGCCGGCCATCTGGGCTCGATCCAGAGACCTCATAGTAGCTGGATTACATCAATTACCAACAGTAAATGCTCTTCTATTGCTTTTTGCCCCCAACCTACAAAGCAGGACTGTCAACTTGGACGCATTCGCCTCTATCATCCGCCATTCAGAAAATTTAGTGGACAAACACCACTTCACTCAAGAATCGCTACTTAGTCTTCGAGTGGTACTTGTATCAGATGCCGAAGGTTGTACCGATATGCAGTGAAGTCAGAAAATAGTCTGACTCGACTGCTCTTACAAAATGCTCTTCAAGTTGAGAGGAGACCAGGCACCAATAGAGAATAACAAACACCTACACGCACTCACACATACATGCATGCACACATACACACACACACACACATAAAAGGAGAGAGTGATTCTATGGGCTTCCACACAATCTTCATCTATTAAATTCAATGTATAGACTTTGGCCGTCCTGCCGCTAAAGTAGAAGTCATTTGCCCAAGAAGCTGCGCGCAGAGGGGACGGAACCTGAATCCTTATGGTTGCAATGCAAAATAAGCTTCTTAACCATACCACTTAACAAACCAAATTGAACAAAAGTTTAAGAAGCACACAGTAGTAATTCAAAATACGATTTCTTGGAACCTCAAACATGTTTTTCATCAAAAGAAAATCGACGAACATGTGTTATGCTTGCACAGTCAATTATATTTGCATCTAAATAATTCTCTTAACCGTTTTTAAGGAGATTCTAGGAATCGTTTGAAATTCAATATGGCCATTTCGCGCACCATATTAGGTCTTACCTGAAAATATACTCTAGAATAGCATTTTGACATCACTTTGTGCATTTAAGCAGCTGCTGGAAGTTCGCAGTATCATTTCTAGCATTTGGTGGCAGCATATATTTGCTTATTGTCTATAGCATGTCGACTTTTAACCCTTTCAATACAAAACCGGCCTTAGTCCCATGAGACTAAATTTGGCCCTACGATATAAACTGCTTATTTTAAAATTATTTAATTTAAAACCTTTCGCCAAAATTTCATGTTCGTTTATGCTCTAACACCAGAATCATAATGACTACATTATTTCATATGAAATTCTTTAGTACAGTAATTCCTCGACTATCGCGGCTGTTACGTTCCAAAACCCCACGCGATAGGTGAAAATCCGCGAAGTAGGACCAGTACTTTATATTTATTTTATGTTTATAATTTGTATATATTTATTTTATTATAAATGCAAGACATCACCACGAAGGAATCGATGTAAGCTTAAATAATAAACCGCGATAGGTGAACTGCGATATGGTGAAGGATTACATTATTTTCAAAATGAATTGCGCCAAAAATATTACTTCAACAGAAACGAAGACTTGAGTTCAACGATTAGATCAATTTTGTCTTCAATTCATCCAAGAAAACCTAAAAACTTTTATGAATGTTGGAAAAAATATTATTTTGTGTGATGTACAATTACTCGAAACATAATGCAAAAATGTAAAATGAAGCACATTCGATATTCTCACGATTTTGAAATCTTCTTATTAATCCGTTGTGTACAGCTTGCTGATAGATTATGGAGGTTTCTTTTCATTGCATTTTCGCCAGTGATCAGTGGTTCTTTTACCTACACTACGCACCGCTCTTACAGCTTAGGTTTTCGTCTACATTACATTTTTCTGCATCTCACATTACACTCGATTTCTAGTTTCTAGTTTCTCATAATCCACTCTGAGCTGGTTGTGAATATTCTGTAGTTGTGAGTAAAATATTCATTCTTAAACTGCCATGATTCGAGAATGGCTTGATGTATCTGTGCGTTTTTCTTTAATCCACCATTTACTTTTAAGTTTTGTTACATGTGATGCTTTTCAGAATTTATGGACATGTAGAATTCTAGATGTAGTATCGATTTTATTTCTACATCATTTTCGTTTCACACACATTCACAAACACATACACACTCTGAAATGTACACTACATAAGTGATTAAATAACTGACAAGGAAACGAGAAATAATGAACATCCTTAACTTACACCTGTTTCGGCTATACGAAACAATGCACTCATAGTTGAATGCTAGTGTGTCAGGTTATATCTTCGTCGGAGTTCCATTTATGCATATACACACATATATACAACATGATTTCATGCGTCAGCATCCTTATCATCAAAACTGCCTGTTTTTCTTGTTGTGTGTTCGCATGCCAGACCTTCATTGAGCCGGCCAATTCAGCCAGCCAGCCCTGACCATCACATCTGTTTCAGACTTGGCGTATCTGGGACCACATTATGCAATATATCATTACGTTGTTAAGCCTGAAAACTTGCGTGTGTACCGGGATATAGCTGCAGTTTCTATCATGTCCTCCAACCTCGTCAATTAGGAATATCATCATCATCATCGTCACCATCATTACCAATAACCCAGAGCAACTGACACAAACAACAACGGCAAAACCACTGCGAACATCACACTTATCGCCCTCACTACCAGCATTGCCTTAATTGCTTGTAAAACTACCACCAAGACACCCACCACAATTGCCTGGCCTATACCACAATCAGCACCTTCGTCACCAGCAGAGCCATCGCCGACAGCAACATGAATTTTTTACCACCACCACCACCGCCATTACAGCCCCTACCTGCAACTCCGCCCTCAGCAGCATCCAACGTAGCAGAATGAACACCAGCTGTTGAGGCGTCAATGTGTTTTGTGCTTGAATGGAGTGTGCATTTGTTGACGGATGCTGCTGCTGCTACCGCTGCTGCCGTAACGTTTATATCCCGAAAAGAAGTGAAGGGAATTGGAGACAGATATATGTTTGCGCGCGCGTGCCTATGTGTTTTTGTGTGTGTGTACCATGTATATTATATCTATATATATATATATACATATACATATTCATATATATATATATAATATATATATATATATATATATATATATATATACAATATACATCTATATACATATATACATATAATACATATATACATACATATATACATATACACACCCACACACACTATATATATATATATATATGTGTGTGTGTGTGTGTGTGTGTGTGTGTGCATAAATACACACATTAACTGGAAAAACATCAATTCATTTTGAAATGCTTCAAAATGTGTCGTACATATAAACATATGCATATATTTCTACGAATATGTGTGTGTATGTGCTTCCATATATAGTGTATCCGTACGTGAGTGCAGGGAGGTGGTGCATGTGTGTGTATGTAGGTACGTATGTATGTATGCATAGATATATAGATAGATAGACAGATAGATAGATAGATAGATAGATAGATAGATAGACAGACAGACAGATAGATAGATAGATAGATAGATAGATAGATAGATAGATAGATAGATAGATAGATAGATAGATAGATAGATAGATAGATAGATAGATAGATAGATAGATAGATATATAGATAGATAGATAGATAGATATATTAGTATAGTAAGGTATGAGTTCTGAAATAGTTGATGAGCAGTAATTTTGGTTGGTGGTGTTGCGGAAGGCGGAGGTAAGATTTACAGAAAAAGAGAGTTAATGGGAAGAGAAGAAGGAAAAGAAGAAGAGGAAGAGGAGGAAGAGATGAGAAAGAGAACGTGAGATAAAGGCAGGTCAAAGGTTAAGTGGGAAATTCTTGAAAGATGAGGTAAAGAGCAAGATAAGTAGGTGAGTAGAGAAGCTATATAGGGGTGGGTGGGGTAATAATAAGGGTGGAGGAGTTGGTGAGAAATGGGTGGTGGGACGAGTCAATAGATGAGAGATAAATAGATGTGTAAGAATAAAATGGGAAGAGAGGAAGGAGAGAAATGGAGGGAAAAGGGTGAACATTTAAAATTATAAAGATGGGAGAGTGAGGAAAGGAAGAAGAGGTAAGGAGTCAAGGATGGAGAGCAATATGAGTTATCAAAATACGGTAAAGAGATTATGTTAAATATACGATGGAATGAGAAAGGAGTCGCTGGGAATGATGTGAGGAGAACTAAGATACTCTGGGAGGAAAAACAGAGAGAAGAATATAAAAAAAGTAATAGTTTAGCCGTCACTTGCGTACGAGTATGAGTCAATAAGTTGAATCGTATCTTCTCTGGTTTCGATTGTTCTGTGCTCAGGAGCTTTTTTATAACCTTTCTATACCATGTTTATGTCCCTACCTTTCCATTGTGCTTAGCTTTGTTTTCTCATTTCATTCTATATAAATCCCCACACTTCATGTTTGCCTTTCTATTCCCCCCCCTCCTGCTTCACCTTGCTGGCATATAAATGAAATCATTTACCAGGTGGTGCTATTAAGTTAGACATGGCATGGGCCTATACTGGACGAAGCCTATCAAACTCATGATTATTATTATTATTATTATTATTATTATTATTATTATTATTATTATTATTATTATTATTATTATTATTATTATTATTATTATTATTGTTATTATTACTACTACTACTATTTCATGTTTGACTTTTGTTGGATCCAAGTCTCACCCAGACACCTCAAGGGACAAGTTAGAAGTTCAAATTGGTGTTATGCTTAGGGTGTCATATATTTGGTTTTGCACATAATATTGTTTTAGATTGTTTAAGAAAACAAGAAAATTATAAGCTTGTTTTAAAATTTGAGATTACAAAGTCAGTATTTTACGTAGGATATGCGCAGTTCCCATGAGTGGTATTTTTGAATTTCTGCCATTCTGGGGTTTCCTGGTATCTGAGCTAGGTAGCAATCAGCCCCTTTTCCTATCATTCCTAAGGTACCCTTGACAATACGTATTGTTTTAATATTCAGGTTCCACATTTTGCCAATTTCTATTTCAAGATCTTTATACTCGTTCAGTTTCTGGTAGGTCTTGACAGATGCGTTATTATTATCATTATTATTATGAATTATTATTATTTTATTATTATTATTATTATTATTATTATTATTATTATTATTATTATTATTATTATCATCATCATCATCATTATTATTATTGAGTGAGAGAGCAGTGCATGCCATCAAAGTGACACTGGAATAAAATATATGAAGCCCAGTATACCCATCATGACTACCCGTCTGATAAGGGTACACCAGGCACAGGCATCACAACCATATGTGCATGACATGGTGATCTCATATTAAGATAATAATAATAATAATAATTATCATTATTGTTATTATTATTATTTGTTCGTGCGTCGTTGTTGATGAGGATCAAGGACATCACACGGGAGAAGGAGCCGATGTACTGTGTATCCGGCTGTGGCCGATGAATCCGGTGCGTACTTGGAGGGCTCTATCGTAGATTGGTCATTAGTGGTCTTTTGGGACTGAAGGCAAAGTGTTGGCTCTAGATTTGCACATTTCACCTTTTCTTCTGTTCGTACAATGTGGCACCTCTGTGCAGATTCGCCGGGCAGGGTGGTCTTGTGCTTGCTCACGTCCCCCTCTCCCCCGTTTCTTGAAACAAAGGCCATATCCAATATGTGACAGCTGAAATGAAGAGAAAGTTGCACCACAATCCGGCTAGTACAGATTTTAGCAGAGTCGGACTCGAACTTATAGCTTATAATCATAAACATAACACTTTAGCCACATGGCCATCGCAATGAATTAGGTAGGAAAATTGGAAATGGTTACTAAAGGGTGGTAGATGGGGAGAAGTGAGCGAGAGATGGGATGTTCGGTTTGCTGTAGTTGTGGTTGTGAGGTCAATTGTAATCGATCGGACTAATGATTAAACGCATTCCAGCTATGACCAACTCGACTCTCCGCTATGAATCCGAACCAGATTGACTACTATTTATTTCGTGTGCACACCCAAACGCATGCACATATGTATATACATATATATATATATATAATATGTATATATATATAAATATATATATATATGCATATACATAATTACATATGTATGTGCACATGTATCTAACTATCTATATGTGCGTGTGTGTTTGTATGTATCCTTATATGTGTGTGTGTATGTATTTGTATACATATAGATAGAGATATAGATAGATAGATATACATAGATACATACACACACATATATATAAATACACACACATATATGTATAAGCATATACACAAATATATGTGTGAGTGAGTATGTGTGTGTAAATACATATATACATATTTATGTGTATGTTATATATATATATATATATATATAATACATTTACATATATATATACATCTATACATTAACATACACACACACACACACACACACATATATATATATGTATATATATATATATATACTTCTGTGTGTACGTACCTACGTACTTCCGTACGTACGTTTGTAATGCATCGTCTGTTGTTCACATTGAAAAATGTTTGTTGACGTCCGCCGACACCATTTTTCTAACAAGACAGAAAAACCATCGAAACGATGAAATCACACGATGTATCAATAACAAGGTTAATTGGTGCCAAGAGTTCACGCCCAGCACAAGCCAATTATTTCTTAATTGTCTACTTCTCGAAAAGTCAACTGAGAAAGCCTTTTCCGCGCCTCACACGCTCCTTCGCACTCTCTCTTTCTCTCTTTCTCTCTCTCTCTCTCTTTCTCTCTCTCATTTCCTTCCCCTTGTCCTTCTCTGACTTATTCCTTCAATCAGTCACATAATCTTTGTGTCAGTCGTTATCTTTCAACCCTCATCCCCTCTCCGCCTCTCTTTTCTTCTCTCCTCTTTATCACCCTTTCTCCGTCTCTGACACTCTTCACCAAGCTAACTCAATTTTTATTGCCATGGTGTTATGGGAATATAAATTTAACGCAGAGGAGACGAGAGAAAATCCATTATTGATACAAGAGATGTTCCTCTTCGTTTCTTTCTTTCACTTCTTTCTTTTTCCTCTTTCTTTATTTCTGGGTTTCTCTCGCCGTTTCTTGTTCATTTTTTTCAAACGCAACTTCCATTTATTTATTTGTCATATCATTGTTGTTTCATTGGTTAAATGGACATGGAAGAATAAAATTTCAATGGTATACAGTCATAAATATATGCATATTTATATATATATATACATGTATGTATATTATTATAAGCATACGCACATATGAATATGTGAATAAGACGTACCTATATGTGTGTGCATAAATATACATATACGTATATGTATATATTTCTGCATGTATAAACAGAACAATCACCAATTAATTTTATTAAAACTGATTCTCGTCAGAGATAGAACAGGATGGAGGAAAAGAAAAAAATAATTATATAAAGGAATAAAATAGAAGGC
>NW_021836781.1:20000-22786 GCF_006345805.1 Octopus sinensis | reverse complement strand
GAACTCGAATGTAAAGACGGACAAAATGCTGTCAGGCACCTTCTCCGGCGTGCAAACGGTTCTGCCCGCACACTTTCTTGTTTCAAACTTTGGCGCGGGGGGGGGGGGGCAACGGTTTTTTAACCGGAAGGCGAATCGATTACATCGACTCCCCCCAACCCAGTACTTGACACCACGAAAGAATGAACGGTAACATCGATTTCGGTGGAATTTGAACTCAGGGTTAAGTCGATTACATCGACCCTCAGTACTCAACTGGTACTTAATTTATCGCCTCCAAAAGGATGACAGTCAAAGTCGACCTCAGCCGAACTTGAACTAAGAACGTACCTATTTCTTTATTACCCACAAGGGGCTAAACACAGAAGGGACAAACAAGGACAGACATAGGTATTAAGTCGATTACATCGACCCCAGTGCGTAACTGATACTTAATTTATCGACACCGAAAGGATGAAAGGCAAAGTCGATCTCGGCGGAATTTGAACTCACAACGTAACGGCACGTACCGACAAACGAAATATAGCTAAGCATTTCGTCTGGCGTGCTAACGATACTGCCAGCTTGTCGCCTTAATAATAAAATAATAATAATAATAATAATAATAATAATAATATAATAATAATAATAATAATGATGTTAGCTTGTGAAGTTAAGCAGTTGTGGTCGATGAAAAAGGTAGCAGTAGTACCAATAATTGTCGGAGCCCTGGGAACAGTGACCAAAAATCTCGAGAGGTAAGTGGAACAAAGAGGGGCTGCAATAAGGGTGGAGCACTTGCAGAAAACAGCACTGCTTGGAACCGTTCGAATACTCCGGAAGGTGCTCGAAAAATAAGGGGTGTCACTTTAGTTCACTGGTAGTGAACAGCTGACACCATAGTACATCTCCAGCGCTAGAAGCTGTGCAAAGGCAATAAATAATAATAACAATAACAATAACAATAATAATAATAATAATAATAATAATAATAATAATAATAATAATAATAATAATAAGGATTATTATGATGATGAGAATGACGATGACGATGATGATGATGATAATAGAGATAATAATAATTGAAATATAATTTTCTGTACGTTTTAATTTTTCAAAAACGTGTCCCCCAGGAAACAACATGCATATGTGTATATGCATGTGTATGCATACATATCCACATACATTCTACGCATACACACACACACTCACACACATGAATATGTGTATGTATTGTGTGTGCATATATATATTTATATATCTGCATATAAAATGTATGAATGTATGTATATATCTACTATCTATCTGTATCTCTCTCTCTCTCTATCTATATACCCTATCTATATACTTATCTATCTATCTTACAGTCGTGGATCAAAAAGAGGCCGAGGAAGGGCGAATGGCACCGCGAGTGTCGCGTTGCTCTCAAGCAACTCTGCCGTCCCGGGTCGACCTTGAGTGACTTCAACACAACCAAAGCATTCTATAGGGGATTAGTGGAGGGGAGGTACGACGACGAGCTCGGGGCAAACCTGGGCGTCGACGAGGAATACCTGACCCGCCTGTTTCAAACGACTTTCGGCCCGGGACCTATGGACAACTTCCAGAGATCCCTGGCCTGGCGGTGCTACCGAGAAGCGCTACCAGTTCGGGATAAGCTCTATAGGCATGGCTCGAGAAAACACGGGGCCGACCTGCCCGAGATGCGGGCAGAGCGACGAAACCGCTCTGCACGCAATCGTGCAGTGTCCAGCAATTTCCCACCTGTGGGCTTATTCGAACGACTGCTGTCACGTGTGGACGTGTGTCGGTTTATCAGCCGAGTCTATCGTTAATATCGTCACGCCTCCTTCCTTCAAACGGGAAGGAAGAGCTATTTTATATTACTTGTGGCTATGGCGAAAGAATGTATCTGGTGGACGCGCCTGAAAGGATTAGAGACAAACAATTTCCTCTCTGGTCAATCTCTCATCAACTTCTTCAAGTATCACTTGAAGAGGAAAGTGAGAGTAGAGAGGCAAGTTTTGTCTAGTGAATGTTTTAAAAAATGATGGGTGAATGTAGCAAGGATGGCACGTATGAATGACGAAGCCAACTTGACTATGATTCTATGAACCGTAAAAATTAATACAGAGAGTTGCTTATTTGCAAAAAGAAATAAAAGAAAGAAATATAACATGTGACTTCATTGACCGAGGTTACCGTGGTCTTTTCCGTAGGCTTTTCTTTCCACGGGTAAACCTCACCTGTCCTCCCCTTTACACTTCATATTCATTTCTGTGATTACGATCCCTATTGATCAACTTTTTTCCTCTCCCCTTTCTTTTTTTTTTCCCTCTCCCCCCCTTTTTTAAAAAAAATCCTCCCTTTTTTGTCCTCATTCTTCATTTTACGATCCCTTTTGATCGAAAACCAACCCCCTTTTTTTTACCCCCAAAAGAAAAGCTCTACCTTGTAATTTGTTCTGTCTGTGTGCAGCCCTGTGTGGCTAATAAAGAAACGTATCTATCTATCTATCTGTCTATCTATCTATCTATCTATCTATCTATCTATCTATCTATCTATCTATCTATCTCTCTATCTCTCTATCTATCTATCCATCTTTCTATCTATCTATCTATCTATCTATCTATCTATCTATCTATCTATCTATCTATCTATCTATCTATCTATCCATCTTTCTATCTCTCTCTCTCTCTCTCTCTATCTATCTATCTATCTATCTATCTATCTATCTATCTATCTGTCTGTCTGTCTGTCTGTCTGTCTGTCTGTCTATCTATCTATCTATCTATCTATCTATCTAT
>NW_021836781.1:5000-10000 GCF_006345805.1 Octopus sinensis | reverse complement strand
AACAAGCGAAAAGGGAAGCGCCAAGACTTTAATTTTCGAGAATTTGCGAGAGAAAGAGGGGAGGGGCAAGAATTTGCCCTCAGAGATCTGGCCAAAATTTTTGCAGTAGTGTAAGTTTAGTTAAAGATCCCCACCTCCCATCCTGGGACCAGGTGGTGGCAGCGATGGTGATGGCGGTGGTGTTAACCCATTAAATCTCAGAGTACTTAAATTTCTGAATCTCTCTCTCTATATAAAGCTGAAGTTGTCTTCAGTGTATGGCAGGTTTGGTATCCTTCAACTAACACTATCTCCTCCGAGACCCTGCGGCGCAAGTTGACCAAAAATTATCAAAAAGGTGCTTTTTTTCTATGAAAAACTCCATTTTTTACGATTTTTTGACTGCTGTGTCGCCATTTTTCGGTGTATTTCAACCAGAAAAATGTCCACTTAAAGAGAATAACAAGCTACATAATGCAAAAATTCCAATTCTAAAGGGTCGAAACAAACCCGAGCAACGCCGGGCGAAACTGCTAGTATTACTTTAAAATTTTTACAGATGATTGAAAATAGGTTAAAAAATTTAAAACTCCATTACTTCAAGTAGAAATGGAAATACTCGGTGTTCTATAAATAGGACACTGAGACAATTTGATATAGCTTATTTAATGTTCTCATTTAGTGTCCTATTTATAGGACAGTGGCACTTAATGGGTTAAACTGGGGCAACAGATTAAATCTTCAACCAACGAACAACGCAAAGAGCCGAAATAATTACCGAAGTTAAGTTCCGCCGATCGACTGCAAAAGAATGGCGTTTCATTATCAGCCGTCAAAGGGTTCAAAGGTAATGTCGATCTCGTCGCGATTTGAACACAGAATGCAGTGAATTGGAAAAAATACAGCGAAGCTTTTCATGCCAGTTGGTCGTCTGCGTGACAGCCCAAGACAAACGATGAAATGCGCCATCTGTAAACCTTGAGCATTTACAAGAATTTTATGGATTCCTTTCGTTACAATAAACTTTGACTTCCCTGAAAAAGATCAAAGGATTTTTCTTACATGGAATGTATCTTTTTATCTTTTTATGTTTCAGTCATTTGACTGTTGCCATGCTGGAGCAGCACCTTGAAGACTCGAGCCAAGTGATTATTTTAAAAACCTGGTACTTAATCTATCGGTCTCTTTGGCCGAACCACTAAATTACGGGGACGTAAACACTCCAACACCGTTTGTCAAGCAGGCGGCGAGCTGGCAGACATGTTAGCACGCCGGGCGAAATGCGTAGCCGTATTTCGTCTGCTGTTACGTTCTGAGTTCAATTTCTGCCGAGGTCGACTTTGCCTTTCATCCTTTCGGGGTCGATAAATTAAGTACCAGTTACGCAATGGGGTCGATGTAATCGACTTAATACCTATGTATGTCCTTGTTTGTCCCCTCTATGTTTAGCCCCTTGTTGGTAATAAAGAAATAGGTTGTCAAGCAGTGTGGAAAACAAACACAAATACTCCCTCCCCACACATATAAACTCACCACAAACATTGTCTCACTCTCTCACACACACAGACACACACGACAGGCTTCTTTCAGTTTCCATCTACCAAATCCACTCGCAAGGCTTTAGTCACTTCGATGCTATAGTAGAAGGCATTATCCCTTGGTACCACGCAGTAAGACTGAACCAGGTACCATGTGTTTGGGAAACAAACTTCTTACCGTACAGCCACACCTGTGTCCCTTATGTTGAATTTCTTTTTAAAGAGGATCCAAAAAGAGTGTCGTACGTGACATCGCACAAAACGACTTTTTTTGTCTTGGAGATATTAACTGTTGATTTCTTAGAATTTCTCCAAAGCAGCATCAACAGCTTCATGGTGTTTAGTCACACTGACCTTCAAATTCCTGAAAAATGTCAATAAGTTTTGGGGACAACAATGTCGGTGGTCACCATTCTCATTCACCTGATGTGATTTCTGTGACAAAAATGGATGTGACATTTTCCAAGACAAATATTTTCTGTCTTCGGAAATGTTTTGTTCTTTCAAAAAGTGGATCGAAAGAATTAGGTGCAAGTATGACTGTGGTTAAGAAGCTCCACGTAGTTTCAGGTTCAATCGCACTACGGGGCACCTGGGGCAAGGGTCTTCTGCTATAGACGCGCATCGACCAATGCCTTGTGAGTAAATTTGGTTGACGGAAACTGTGTAGAAACCCAATATATATCTATGTATATAGATGTGTGTGTGCGTGTGCGTGTGCATGTACGTACGTACGTATGTATGTATGTATGTACGTATGTATGTATGTATGTATATTATATATATATATATATATATATATATATATATAGTTACGTATATTTATGTATATGTGTATCTCTGTGTTTGTCCTTTCACCACCGCTTGACAAACGGTGTTGCTTTATTACGACCCCGTAATATCGCGGTTTGACAAAAATACCAGGCTTGAAAGTAAGTAATGGGATTGATTTGCTCGACCCAACCCTTCAAGACGTTGCTCCAGCATGGCCGAAGTCCAATGACTGAAGTAAGCAAATGATAAAAGATTTCTAGTCGCTCTAGCTGTTGTTGCTGTTGTTATTGGTAAATCCTGGATTCCATCGCAATGTTGGTTATGTCAAAATATCCCGTTGTAGAACTCTGCAACCCTATTAAATGTAGTAAGATGCACTTATCCATTGGTTGATGTTTTAGATATTCCATGGGTGGTTAGATTGTGTATGAATAGAAAATGGATTCGTTTAATTTAGATCTTACGTGTTACATGCAAGTTGCATGGAGTTCTAATGCTCGTTTAGGTTGTCAAATTCAGGTCAGTTTTGTTGACAATAGTAATTATTCTTTTTATTTTGAAATCATAAGCAGTATGCTTGTTCTCACTCCACAAAATATTAAACCATCATCCCTGTACAAGTCACCGCTAATTCTTAAAAATTTGTTTTATATTTCGCTGAGCAGGAAAAACAAAAAACTTCACAGAATTCAATACCATAAATTTACTCATGCTGAAGAAAAAAATTGCCCACTTCATCATTTTAAAATAGAAAACGCTCCTATTACAAAAAACAAACAAAAACAAAGCAAATATATATAAAATAAAACAGGGATTTCCAAGCGTACAGGCCCCCTTTCAGTGATATTTGTCTATGTTCTGACCAAAGTGGATGTTTATATATCTTTTAGATGATCCTGATTTATGCAAACAAACACAATAGCGAAGAATTGAATACATCTCTTATTGTTTCTGTTCATTAAAAAATTTTTTTTCGCCATTGGACCGAGCAATAACTGATACAATATTAGGAAACATTTCAATTCGTCGACTGTTTCAAACCTCGGTTTCGATGCGATAAATAAACTGTACAGCATACAGGTTGGGGGAGACTCGTTCTTTTGTCTTTAGATCTAAAATTATACGTACATACAGACTTGCATTTACACATATAAATATACACACACACACGCCCGCACATATTTATATACATATGTATATATATATATATATATATATATATATATATATATATATATATATATATATATATTATATATATTATATATATTATATATATATATTATATATATATTATATATATATATATATTATATATATATATATAATATATATATTATATATATATATATATTAATATATAAATATATATATTATATATTATATATATAATATATATATATTATATATATATATAAATATATATATATATATATATATATATATATATATATAAATATATATATATATAATATATATATTATATATAAATATATATATATATATATATATATATATATATATATATATATATATATATAATAGTTATCGCCATACTAATATGGCATTCTCTTTAGAGAGACTTAGTAATTTAATATTTCTATATAATATATATATATAAATATATATATAATATATAATATATATATATATATATATAATATATCTGTATATATATGTATGTATATATTCATATGCAATATATATACATACATAAGTATATACGTACATGCGTACATGTATAACTCTATACGTAAGACATTTCTAGTTTGTATACATACATATATATATATATATATGTATATATATAAACACAAAAACATCCCGCACTATTTACCTTTTTATTGATATCTCTCTCCCTCTCTCTCTAGTTAGCTAGCTATATCTCTATACATACATACATACATACATACATACATACATACATACATACATACATACATACATATCGCTCTACCGGACTTTCCACCTATGTATCTCCCTCCGTAATTACCTGCCTATCTACCTCCCTACCTACCTCCCTACCTACCTACCTACCTGCCTGCCTACCTGTCTACCTACCTACCTACCTACCTACCTACCTACCTACCTACCTACCTACCTACCTACCTACCTCTCTACCTACCTACCTACCTGCCTGTCTACCTACCTACCTACCTGCCTACCTACCCAATCTATGAAGCAGAAATACCCGATGGGAATAAAAATCGATGGAAATAAATTATAAAAGAAAAACTCCTTGCCAGGTCCGACTCGCCCGAATTTGAAATTACTCAGAAATAGCCAAATGGGGAAAGAAATGGAAGAGTGTGGGGGGGGGGGATTTCTGATGATGATGGTGATAGTGGTGGTGGTGGTGATAACGATGATGACGGTGGTAATGATGATAACTATGTTGATGGTGATGATGATAATGATGACGACGGTGGTGATGGTGTTGATGATAATGATGATGTTGGTGATGATGATGATGATGATGATGATGATGATGATGATGATGATGATGATGATGATACTTACGATGAAAATGGTGATGTTGCTGATGATGACAGTTGCAAAGCAGCTACGATGTGTTAATATGTATTTATATGTGTACTAACGTATATACTAAGACACACACACACACGCACAGAGACACACACACACACACATACACACATATACTCATACATAAATACATACACATACGCACATATATACTAATGAATA
>NW_021836780.1:17500-22688 GCF_006345805.1 Octopus sinensis | reverse complement strand
TATATATATATTATATTATATTATATTATATTATATTATATTATATTATATTATATTATATTATATATATTATTTATATTATTATATATGATTAAACGTCACACATCCATTTCCATGTTTTATACATATAACACCGGTTATCAATTGGTGGTTAGGGATAAACACAGGCACAATCACACACAAACATGTACATACATATATATATATATATATATAATAATTGTTAAATTTCAAAATAATATAAATTAATTTATGTATTGGATTAAGTCTTTCTTTGTTTGATTTGCATAATAGTGGTTTTGTCTCTAATTTATATAATATAATATTTTACTATAAATTGGATTCAATCCTAAATCTGATTTTTCCCTGTAAGTTTGGATCTCTTTTTGATGAGATTCTTTCAGTTTCCGTCTACTTAATCCACTGACAAGGCTTTGGTTGGGCCGAACCTATAGTAGAAGACACTTGCCCAAGGTTCCACGCAGTGGGACTGAACTCGGAATCAAAGTTCTTACCACACAGCCACGCTTGCACCTACATGTTTATTATTTGCTCATTTTTCAAACCGTACTGAGAGGAAAATTTAATGCTTCTTTGAATTTGCTTTAACTCTCGGCTTTTTGAGTTCAAATTGCACTAAAGTAATTTTTACTTTTCATCCTTTCGAGATCGATAAAAAATAAAAGGCTCAAACCAAGACGGTCTGATTGGCAGAACTGTAAGAATTAGATCGGATACCTTGCAATATTTCAGTTCTATATTTGAGAGATGAGGAATTATTTACATTTGACGGACATCTGTCCTCATCTTGTTTGTTGTTAATACAACATTTCGGCTAATATACCCTCCAGCCTTCTTCAGGCATCCTGGGGAAATTTAGAATTTTGGTTCTCATTTCTAAGGTATTTTTCGATGTTATTACTGTTATTATCATTTCGATGTTATTATTGTTATCATATGACGTAGTGGTTAAGAGCGCGAGCTACTAGCCCCAAGACTCCGAGTTCGATTCCAGGCAGTGACCTGAATAATAATAATAATAATAATAATAGTAATAATAATAATAATAATAATAAACATCGAAATTTCTCCAGGACACCTGCAGAAGGCTGGAGAGTTTATCAGCCGAAACGCTGGCGATATTTCCTCTAGTTTTTGTGTTCTTCGATCAAATCCCACCATGACCTATATGAACATGTTAATTTATTTTGCCCTCCTCACCATTTGTTGATTGATTTATCTATTGAACACCTTCACCTGGCTCCTTCAGTGCCTTTACAGGAGTTCGATTTGTTCTAAGCATACTTCTGACTTCAAAATAACTTCCTCTCACTCTCCTTCCCTCTTTCTCTTATGTTCTATCTCTCTTCATATCTTCCTCACCCTTTCTCCCTCCCTTTCTTTCTCTCTCTCCCCCTTACTCTCTCTTCATATCTTCCTCACCCTCTCTCTCTCTCTTTCTCCTTTCTCTTCCTCCCTATCTCTCACTGTCTCTTCATATCTTCCTCATCTTCTCTCTCTTTCTCTTTCTCCCTCTCTCTCTCTCCCAGCAATCTTGGTGGTCCTGTGAATGTCATAGACTTTGCTTATTGTTTTTTATCATACA
This sequence comes from Octopus sinensis, assembly GCF_006345805.1. Taxonomy (NCBI): domain Eukaryota; kingdom Metazoa; phylum Mollusca; class Cephalopoda; order Octopoda; family Octopodidae; genus Octopus; species Octopus sinensis. Next base: position 21,082 of record NW_021836780.1, on the reverse strand, counting down.
AGTATTTATACTTGATAAAAAACAATAAGCAACATTTTTGTTCATCCTAACGTACTTATAACAATTCATAACCAGCAACTAATAACATTATATATTCATGTTATCCAGTCCATTTGTTATTTTCTTTCATTTTACAATGTAATAATGACACATATATTGGTCATACAGTTTCCATATACCTTATGAAAATTTTTAACTATCTTAATACGGTTTTTTTCCTGGCGTGTTTTTCTTACATGAAGCTCGAGGTCCTACACTACGACCTCTATTGGCTGGATATGTCCCTCCTTCTTACACGGTATACTCAGCCAACTCAAATCCAAACGACAGCAATTAGATCGAACTGATACTGCGAAAAGTAATGTTCACTATTAACAGCTTACTATACAGGAGTTGAGATGCTGCAGGAACAGTACTCTAAAAATGTATACATATTACATCCCAGAGCAATGTTGTTGATGAAGTATGAAAGACATCGCCATGCGGAGACCAGTGTATTCACTTCCTGTAAACGCCCTCTCTTCAGCCAGCACCGAGACCCATAGTTAGGACAGTTTTCAGGCATTCGACATTTAGCAATTGGAAGAAATTATTATTAGAGCTATCTCAGTTGCTGATATACATATACTTTCAAAGGTCGATTACACAGCTTTTAGTATTCTTTCTACTGGCAATGTAAAGACTGGTGCATTAAGACACTATAATCAAGGAGTTCAGGTCCTACCGACGCCAGCTCTGCATTTCAGCTTTTCTGGGTCGGTGGAAAAGTACCAAACCAGGATGGTAGATTAATGACACTGTTAGTTAGAGTAAAGAATCTTGTTAGATACCTTGAAGTTTCTACTGCGATTGTTTGTGTTCTGATAGCAACACCTGTGATGATTCTGGTGTCATGCTGCATTGGCCGAAATCATCACACTTTTCTTGGATAAACATCAGTGGCGTGCAAAGAGAGGATTTGTATGCAAAAACGACTGTCAGTCTTCCTAAAAAAAAATCTTTCCTAGGCTTAGACTTTGAGCAGATACATTGACAACCTTAATTGACGGAGCCCCAATATAATACTCGTCAATTAGAACAGCTGTTCTCAAACTAAAAATAAATAAACCCAACTTCTTCACCAAAAAATATATTAATAGAATTATTTTACTCCACCTCTCTATTACAATTTACATCATCATAATACTTCTTCATTCACTATGATGCTGGATGATTTTAAAAAGTTAGACGCCATCTTAATGTTATTAAATATGGAAAATTGTCTGCCTCGTTTTCAATACTCAAATGCCTCTCCTTAAAGCTCCTCGTTCGACGAGAAACACTCTCTATGACGTCACAGTAAATTTCATAGTTTTATTTTAGGAAATCAAAATGTTAACATCTTCAGCTCCGGGAAATACGGTAATTAAACTTGGTGTGGGGTGTGGTTCATAGCATTTAGTTTTTATTACCACAAACTTTACTACTTGTACAATTTGGTCTTGTAATTAAAAAAATAGTCGAAACAAGTTCTCAACAAGTCAATGGCGTTCTTTTTGTCTGTTCGCCACCATTTGTTTTCAAATTATATCCGACGAGGTTAGAAAATGAAGGTGTGAAAATAGTCGATTATATCGACCCCTGTTGCATTACTGACGCATATTTCATTGACTCCTCAACGGATCTAAGTTAAATTTTGATAATGCCCACAGGTTTCATCAATTTCTTTACCGGCTGGCACGTGTTAAACAAGATTAATTACATGATTAGAAGATGTGGTACTTGATGAATAGATGGTACTGATAAATGGCGATTTACTTGAAGCAGTATATAACAATTGCTTCTCAGTTTCTTGTGGGATCATTTCTAGTGGTCTATGGGTGCGAGGTATACGGTTTTGCACGGTATGGTTTCTTTAGCTATTTGACTGACTGTCTGTCTGTCTGTCTATCTATCCATCTGTCTATGTTGCTAGCTAGCGATCTATCTGTCTGGCTGTACCTGTCTATCAATCTTCCTTCCTTTCTTTCTTTCTTTCTGTCAATCTATCTATGTTGCTATCTATCTGTCTGACTGTATCTGTCTATTTATCTAGCTATTTGTCTATCTATCTATCTATCTATCTATCTATCTATCTATCTATCATCTATCTATCTATCTATCTATCTATCTATATCTGTCTGTCTGTCTGTCTGTCTGTCTGTCTGCCAGTCAATCAGTCTGCTTCCCTGTTTATCTGTCTATCTCTCTTTCTCCCTCTCGGTCCCTATCTCCCCTTTCTCTCTCTCTCTCTTTCTCTCTCTCAATATATCTATCTAGCAGTGGTTGATGATGCGCAGACACGCGCTGAGACTGAAACATCTCCGGCTTTGCGTAGACGACGGTGAACAGGTGTGGTCACCGTTTGTGAGGCACGCTTTCCCGCAGCTCGTCTCCATGACCGAACTGCAGTCGTGGACCAAAAAGAGGTCGGGGAAGGGCGAATGGCACCGCGAGTATCGCGTTACTCTCAAGCAACTATGCCGTCCCGGGTCGACTTTGAGCGACTTCAACACAACCAAAGTATTCTATAGGGGATTAGTGGAGGGGAGGTACGACGACGAGCTCGGGGCGAACCTGGACGTCGACGAGGAATACCTAACCCGCCTGTTCAGGACGACTTTCGGGTCAAGGCCCATGGACAGAGATCTCTGGCCTGGCAGTGCTACCGAGGAGCACTACCCGTTCGGGATAAGCTCTACAGACACGGCACGAGAAACACGGGGCCGACCTGCTCGAGATGCGGTTAGAGCGACGAAACCGTTCTGCACGCACTCGTGCAGTGTCCAACAATTTCCGACCTGTGGGCTTATGTCGAACGACTGCTGTTACGTGTGGGACGGGTCGGTTTATCAGCCGAGTCTATCGTCAATATTGTCACGCCTCCTTCCCTCAAACGGGAAGGAAGAGTTATTTTCATCATACTTGTGGCTATGGCGAAAGAATGTATCTGGTGGACACGTCTGAAAGGATTAGAGATAAACACTTTTCCCTTTAGTCAATATTTCATCAACTTCTTCAAGTATCACTTGAAAAGGAAAGTGAGAGTAGAGAGGCAAGTTCTGTCTTGCGAATGTTTCAAAAAATGATGGGTGAATGTAGCAAGGATGGCATGTATGAATGACGAAGCCACCTTGAGCATAATCCTATGAACCGGGAAAAATTTTAAACGGAGGGTTACTTACTTGCAAACAAATATGTTAACATGTGACACTATTGACCGCGATTACTGTGGTCTTTTCCGTAGGCTTTTCCTTCCACGGATAAACCTTATCTGCTTCCCCCTTTACACTTTGCACCATGATATTTTTGTGATACACGATCCCTATTGATCGCTTTTTTTTTACGTTTTTACGATCCATTTTAAACGAAAACCTACCCCACTTTTTTTTTCTCCCAAAAAAGAAAAGCACTACTTTGTAATCTGTCCCGTCTGTGTGCAGCCCAGTGTGGCTAAAAAAAAAATATCTATCTATCTATCTATCTCTATCTATCTATCTATCTATCTAGTTATCTATCTATCCATCTATCCATATATCTATCTATCTATCTATCTATCTATCT
>NW_021836780.1:0-12500 GCF_006345805.1 Octopus sinensis | reverse complement strand
TCTACGTGTCGCCACTGGTTTTGAGTGAAAAAAAGGAAGCAAAACCAGAATCATAAATCCTACAGGAACGAAGACGGATGGTGGGGTGGACGGTGAAGAACACTGAGAATGTAGACATATCTAGAGAAAGAAGAAAAGAGAAAAAAAAAGAAAAATGGAAAAAAAATCGAGAAAGTAGAAGCAAATAAGAAGAAAGAAATAAACGAAATGAAGTAAAGAAGATAGTCAAAGAGCGTAAAGGAAGAGAAAAGTCGAGCAGACGAGATAGTCACGAGGTTACGGACGTTGATTAAAATAACTGACTGGGAAACGATGTGTGAGCTGTCGTTGTTGTTGTACATGAAGGTTTTGAAGAAATGTTGCGCTGAGTAGAGAAGTTTACCTACTTTACTTAGCTAGTTCTAACTATCGGAGTATATGTGTGTGTGTGTGCGTGCATAATTATATGTATGCATGTATGTGTTCATATATATATAGTCAGTGTGTATGTATGTGCGTGCGTGTACCTAATACATTCTAAACTTGTGGAATGTTTCACATATTTTCACAGTTCCATTATTGGCTTCTAACTATAATTTCTTAGTTAACCGTGTCCTTTCTTATTTCATGAAGCCCAAGTTCTCAAGATTGGTGATGAAATAATTAGTTACACAACCATATGCCCCCAAGAATTGCTGGTATCATAATTAGAGGTATAGCGTGTGTATAGTATTGTATGGTATCCGTAGATTTCTCTTTGTTCGACGCTTATCTTGTCTTTCGCTTTTATCTCTAAAATTATGTTAAACAACAGTTCGATAAATAACTTGATATGACAGTAAGAAGATTGGTTCGCAGTCGCATGGTCTGAAGTTCAGTCACACCGTGCGTCACTTGGGTAAATGCTGTTTAGTATAGCCCTGGGTTGAGCAGTGCTTTGTAAGTGGATTTAGTGTAGAGAAACTTGCGGAAGTCCGTTGAATGTGTGTGTCTACGCACGTATGAGTGTGACTCTGTGTTTGTAGTTCTACTCTGCCATCGTTGGGTAACCAATGTCGGTCTATTCTTTCCCACCGTCATGTGACAACCGGTGTCTCCGTAACCTAGTGGTTCGGCAAATGAGATCGATATAATGAGTAGCAGACTTTAAGGAAAAAAATTAATACTGGGTTGATTAATCGACTAAAACCTTTCGAGGTGGTGTCCCAGTATGACCGCTATCCAGAAAGTGAAACATGTAAAAGATAGAAAAATAGAACCGTACAAAATTTTTCTCTTCTCCATCTTAGATCCTCATACCAGGTCAATTACGCTTGTATTTTACAGAGGTTTCCATAGAAACATTCCACCAATCTACTTTCTCTGTGATTAAGGTGTTTGCTTTGCAACCACATGATTACAGGTTCAGTCCCACCGCGTGGCACCTTTGGATAGTATCTTCTGCTATAGACTCGGTCGGACCAAAGCTTTGTGAGTGGATTTGGTAGACAGAAACTGAAAGAAACCCATCGTATATGTATGTGTGTGAGTGTGCGTGTTTGTGTGTGTGTGTGTGTATTAAGGTTACCATTGGTTTCGTGTTAAGAAAACTATCTTAATATCTAAACACTTTTCAAGCCCATCACATGGAGGAATGGTGTTCGTCTCCATTTTTGAGCACTCATTCTTGTTCTTCGACATTTACATGTGTGGTGTGTGTGTGTGTGTGTGTGTGAGTGTGTGTGTGTGTGTATGCATTGTTCCCACTGCTTGACAACTGGTGTCAAATAGTTATGAGAGTCTGCCTGAGCAAAATAGGAACCATAGCCAGTGTTCCATAAATATTCTGCTTTTCGCTGATTTTTGAAGATAAATTCACACCGGTAGAGTAGCTAACATCTATGGCGATGCATGATTTTTTCTTTTCAAACCCAAATGTTAGATCTGCACTACCCCACGAGTGTATGTGTGTATGCATGGACGTACACATGCACGTATGTTAGTTTATACATGCATATATTGTTGTATTTATGCATGTGTGTACTACGTACGTATGTATAAAATATGTATGTCTGTAAGTACTTTCGTGTATATATGCACTATATATATATTACGTACTATGCATATGTGTGTGTATGTGTTTGTGTATGTGTGTTAATTAATTTGCTCTCATATAGTGGGAGTGGTTTCCTTTTAGCATACAAGTGTGTTTGTTTATTGCTGTTTATGTGTGGGTGTGTGTGTGTGGGTGTGTGTATGTGTGTGTGTGTGTGTGTGTGTGTGTGCATGTGTGCGTGCGGTTGGTATATGTGTTTGCGTATATATGCTCAACCAAGGAGCTTCAAATGGAAAATCCATGGAATACTTTAACGTAAGCATGCAGGCAGGTATGTATGTATGTATTTATGTGTGTGTGTATATATATGCATCTATGTACGTATTATGTATGTGTATGTATGTATGTATGTATGAATGTACGAGGTCTTATCAATAAATACCGGACTATTGCCATCGTAAGCCATAGAAACGAAGCTAAAGCCCACAGAATGAAGCTGCTTGGCACAGATTGACCTTGAATTCTGCTGTGCATGAGCATTAAGGTTTAACGTTCTAGCTCAAATCTGCTATTTAGAGCAGTGCTTGAAAGGAACGTGTGTAGCGTGTGTTCCTCGCATGGACCATGACAAAGAAAGCTGTCATGTCGATACCTGCTCAGAGGCCTACGCAAAGTTGCAGAAAGTGCATGGAGAGGATTGTATGAGTCACACACAAGTGTACGAGTGGTTCAGACGTTTGCAAGACGGCTGAAAAAATGTCGATATTGATGAACGTTCTAGAGACCCGCAACTGAGAATAACATCGCAGTTGTGCGTGAAACTGAGAGGAGAAATCGTAGAGTCACTATCCGTGAGTTATCAGGGGATGTGCAAATGATCATTGAAGACTTGAATATGAGACACGTGTCCGCCAAGTTTGAGCCAAAACTTCTTTCAGCTGACCAAAAAGACACTCGGGTTCCAGTTGCACAAGATCTCTTTGATTGTGTCGAGATCGATGAAAACTTTTTGAAAACTTTGCTCAGGCCTCTGAGCAGGTATCGCCAAGCTTTTGGCAAAATTTGATGCAGATTCTCTGCTCAACTTTCTCTGTCATGGTCAATGCGACGATCATACGCTACACACGTTTCTTCCAAGCTAGAACGTTAAAACTTAGTGCGCATGCACAGCAGAGTTCAAGGTCAATCTGCGCCATGTGGCTTTACTCTGTGTGCTTTAGCCTCGTTACTATGGTAACAGTCTTTCCCAATTGTTTGAATTCTTCCTGTGAGGAAGGAGCTGGTTTCTCACAGAGAACAGAAACTCCATCACTGGAATTTGGGTAACAAAAATGACAAGTGTTGTATGTATGTATATATGTATGTATGTATGTATGTATGTGTGTGTGTGTGTGTGTATGTGTGTATGTATGTATGTATGTATGTATGTATGCTATTTATGTATGTATGTATGTATGTATGTATGTATGTATGTATGTATGTGTGTGTGTGTGTATGTGTGTATGTATGTTTGTTTGTATGTATAATGCATTATGTGTATGTATGTATGCATGTTTGTATGAATGTGTGTGTGTGTATGTTTGTATTTTGTATGTATGTATGTGTGTATGCTTGCAGGTGTGTATATATGTATGTGTTTTGTATTATGTGTGTAGGTATGCATGTTTGTTTGTATACATATATATATATGTATATGTGTATTTATGTATGTATGTTTCTTGTCTATATGTAGGTGTGCATATGTATATATACGTGTTTATGCATATATTTGTGTGTGTATGTATGTATGTATGTATGTGTATGTATGCGCGTATATAAGTATGTACATACATGTGCATATATGTATGTATTTATGCAAGTGCATATGTGCATGTGTGTGTGAGTATGTATAAGTCTAAAGGTATGTATATATATATATTGTATGTGCAGGCATGCAAGTCTGTGCATGTATGTATGAATGCGTGCGAACTGGTCTAAATACTGACACTGATAACTTAAAACTGGGTGCCGCGAAAAGTGATGGAGCCGGGTGGCGGTTGGAGGTTGGAGCAGGACGATGATTTGTATTAAAAGTGATGGGGGAGGAGGGTAGGAGTAATGATACTGATAGCAGTATCAGTGGTCGTAGTGGTGGTGGCCGTGGTGGTGATGGTTGTAGCCGTGGTATCCTGATGCTGAGTTGATGATGGTTTTGGTGATGACGATGCTGTTACTACTACTGCTGCTGCTGCTGCCACTACTGCTGCTAGTCCTGCTGGTTGTATTGTTACTGGTTGTGTGGGTGGTGGTGGTAGTGGTGGTGATGCTGCTGCTACTGCTGTTGCTATTGCTGATAGTGTTCGTGCTGATGCTGTTAACAGTAATGATGAGGATGCTGGTGTTATCCAGCCTCATATCAGTCTTGACTGAACTGATCAGTGATCAAAGATGTTCCAACCATGATCATCCCATCTTTCCATTCGGCATTGTCTATCTTGGCCTACAACATAAAAAGTGTCCTACTCTTTTCAAAAACGGGTGTTTGTATCGCGTGTGAGGTAAAAAGGAGGTATTTAGTTACTAAACAAGCCGAGCTAGTGTGAAAGCAGTGGTGACTGCAGTAGTAGTAGTAGTAGTAGTAGTAGTAGTAGTAGTAGTAGTAGTAGTACACACAAATATTATATATAATATATATTATATATAATATATATATATATATAATATATATATATTATGAGACGACCTTCGGTCACAACACAGACCATGGGGCTGCACCTACAAAGTGACCCACCCAGGCACAAGTCCGGGCAAGGTTATTTATGGAAGACTAGCAGTCGCCCATGCATACCAGCCTCCCCTCTCCACGCCACCAGTGTTATCCAAGGGAAAGGCAATGGGGCCGATACAGCTTTGTGCAAGTTCCTCAGACTCTTTGGGAGAATATTAAAAAGCTGTGTGCCCTTGAAACCCAGGCTGTTGCAGAAGCTAGTCCTGAAGCGTGATGGCATTGCTGGGATCTTTGGCACTATGCAGTGTCGTCCCATTCTAGCATTGGTGTAGCTTACAATGCCAAAATTTGGCACAATTCCATCCAGGATCTTCCAGACATATATTACTGCATACCTCTCCCGTCTTCTCTCCAGGGAGTAGAGTCTTAGCTGTTTCAACCTTTCCCAGTAGCTGAGCTGTTGTAAAGAGACGATCTTCTTTGTGAATCTTCTCTGGATTGCTTCAAGGTCCGCTGTTAATTTTACACTGGTGGGTGACCATAGCTGTGAGCAGTAATCCAGGCGATTGAGGACGAATGTCCGCCAGAGGACCATCATGTTTCCTTATCTCTGGTTCTGAATGTTCTTAGGATCCACCCAGCCAGTCGTCTGCACTTTGTCGCCATCCTGGTAATGTGCATTTGGAAACAGGTATCATCACTATGTCGATACCAAGGTCCCTCACAGACTTAGGCTCTGGATTGAAATCCCTGTGGACCGGTGTATCCTGTAAGTTTAATATTCAGTTTTGGATGCTGGTAGCGCAGGGCCTGGAATTTATCAGCATTAAACTGAATATTATTATCCTCAGCCCATCTGTAGATTGAGTCCAACTCCTGCTGCAGGTGTGCAACATCGCTGGGGTTCTGTATTTTCTGCGAGACTTTCGTATCGTCTGCATAGCTGGCCAGAGTGGCTATCCGGGCATTTGAGGGCATATCTGAGAGGGCCACTATAAAAAAGCAGTGGTCCCTAGACAGTGCCCTGTGGAACACCGCTCACTATTTGTGTGTTCATAGAGGTGGCTCCATTAACCACTACTGCCTGACTCCTATCTTTCAGGAAGTCATGCAACCACACTCCAAGTTTTCCAGCTATGCCGAGGTCACGTAGTTTGTGGCATATCATACCATGATCCACCTTGTCAAAAGCTTTTGCAAAATCAAGGTAGATTACGTCCACATTTGATTTGCTGAGTAACTGCCTCAATACCCAGTCATAATGCTGTAAGAGCTGGGTCAGACAGCTCCTACCTGGTCGAAAACCATGCTGGGTATTACTCAACAAGTTATTTTCCTCAAGGAATGCGATTAGTTTTTTTCTGACTATCCGTTCCATGACTTTGCTGATGTGTGAAGTCAGAGAGATAGGCCTATAGTTTTTGGCATCTGCTCTACTTCCCCCTTTATGTATTGGGCATATTATTCCCTCCTTCAGCTTGCTTGGTAGTTTGCCATTCGCAAGAAAGCTCTTGAAGAGAATCTTGAGGGGTTTTGCCAGGGCATGCTTACACGCTTTGAGGAGGATGGCTGGGAATCCATCTGGACCTGCAGCTGAGTTTGTGTCCACTTCATCTATGGCTAGTAGGACATCTTTTTCGCTAATGTCAATACATTCTATTGTAACCGCCTCGCTGGTTATAGGTGAGGCGGCAAAGAAGTCCATTGGTTCGTTCACTTGTCTGTGTTCCAACGGGGTGGTAAAGACACTTTTGAACTGGTCATTCAGCATCTCACTGATCATAGTTGGACTGTCTGTGAGGGAACCATGCTTTTGGAGGAGGGGTCCTATCTTGTAGTGCACTGAGACTGTTTCTTTCGCGTAATGAAAGAAGGCCTTTGGGTTTGATTTAATGTTTTTTATAACCCAGGCTTCTTTGTCTGCTTTCTCCTTCACATAGGATTGTTGCAGCCTTTTTTCGATCTCCATCAGTGTTGTTTTGCTACTTTTGGGATATTGGTTGAAACGATTTGCAACCTTCGTCCGTCGTCTCATGAGGATCTTTCTGTCTCTTGGAATCGTGCTCCTATTTGTTTTGGCCTTGTGCTCTGGGACATATTTCTGGCATACGGCTTGCACAGAAGACATGAAACATTCTAGTTTCATGTCAATGTCTGGCTGGTGTGGAAAGACATTCCGGCCAGTCCTCTCTGAGGATCTCTTTTTGGATCGATTTCCAATCTGCTTTGTGGAAGTTCAGATTGGAGAGATTTCGTGTGCTTCCTTTAGGCTGTATGTCTCTGGTTACTTTCGGCCCAAACATAGACAGCTCTATTATGTTGTGATCCGAAACTGTTGTCGGTGTCACTTTCACATCATGAATGATGTCCATATTGTTCGTGAAGCAGAGATGCAGAATGTTATTCGCCCTAGTTGGCTTGAGTACAACTTGCTCCATGAATAAGGCATTGGTGAGGTTGAGCAGGGACTCCACCTGTACTTGCTTGCAATGATTCATTCCTGAGAGTATGTGACCTTTGGGCCATTTGACGTTGGGGAAGTTGAAATCACCCATAAGAAATATGGTCACGTGGTGTTTCAGATTCATGAGGATTTCTTTAATTCTTGTGAGGCAATCTTCAAACTTGCCTATGTGATTTGGGGCATCCGGTGGGCAATATGTATTGCATATGACTAAATTTTGTTGTCTTATGTATACAATTAAGGTGTCACATACCGAATTTGAGTATGTCATCAAGACCTGGGGTGTGAGGTCATCTCGGATGTATACAGCAACTCCACCATGGCTCCTTTCCCTTTTGTCTGTTCGCAGTATGACATAGTTTGGTATGTGTACTTCTGCGTCCTCTATATCAAGGTTGAGGTGAGTTTCTACAAGTGCTATGCATGGGGCTTGATTGCATGCAGTAAGATCTCTCAGGAAAGAAATTTTGTTTCTATTTTGATGCAACAGGCCCCCAATATTTAGTAAAAGTATTGGTGTGACGGCTGTGCAGGCGTCAGGGGAGGCCATCCCGTGTCTGTTGACTGTGGTGGTCTTGCATAGTGGTGGGCAGGGTTCCTTCTCTGTGCTTGGTGTAGCCAGGTTAGCTGCCGGACAATTCTTTCCGCCATGCATAAAAAGACTCTTGCTGCGCTGCGTTGCGCAGAACATCTGAGGAGCGCACTTCGTTTTTGAAAGTTTTCCTGGAGACATTTCTTGTGTTCCCTCGGTAAAGTTTTTCTCTTTGAGTCCCCTGAGGTTCTGGCGGGGTGTCGGGTGGGCGAACCGGCAGTTTTTGCCGTCCTCACCATGCCAACATTTGCCCCGCAGGTAGAACTTTCAGGTTCTTCGGTGCCTTCTAGATTTCTTCTTTCCTGAAGTGTACTGGGTGGCATTGGATCCTCCATGGGGTTCTTTGCTGTTTGTGTGGTGGGTTGGGGTTTCAGCTATGGTTGTTTTGCCTTTTCCCTCCTTATTTTTGTTTTCGGTCCTTCCTTTTTTCTTCTGTTTTTCTAATTTTTCATTTCTTCGTAGGACCACTGGTACAGGGTGGCTTCCGGTTTCTGTTCCCTTGTCTCCCCTATCCTTCACTACTTGGTCGTTCACCGGGGTAGGTGATCCATTTTCCTGAGGAACCCCTGGATCACAGAGACTTCCGGGTTCCTTCTCTTTTTCGTCCTCTTCATCCTCATCAGCTTTGCCACAATAATCTTCATTTATGTTGTCCAGTGTTTTGATGTGTGGTCTTATAAGCATGCAAGACCGGATAAACTCATTTTTCTTCCGCTCTTTCTGGTCAATGGTTCTATGAAAACCATTGTTTTTTAGCGCAGCAGTGATGATGTTGTTCGGCGGATCGCCACTAGCAATTTTCCATGCTCTTAGCAGAAGATCTATCTCTTTTTTTCCCACCTTGGTGCCATCTTCGTTTTGAAGTCCAGAGGGGCAGTAGAGGCTAGAGGGGTAATGAGGGATAGAGAGATGTAGAGATAGAGAAACACAGAGGGTGGAATAGGGAAAGAGAGAGGGAGATAGGAAGGAAAGAGAGAGGTGCTATGAAAGAAATCGAGAGGGTGATAGGAGGAAAGCAAGGGGGTGTGGTGTGTTAAAGAGATAGAGGAAGGTAGGGGGAGAGGAGGGGAATAGAAGGAGAGACAGAGTGAAGGAGAAGAGGGAAAGAGAAAGAGAGGCAGAGTGAAGGAGAGTAGGGGAAGAGAAAGAGAAACAGAGGGGAGGAGAGGATAGCAAAAGAAAGAGAGACAGAGTGAAGGAGAGACAGAATGAAGGATGTGAGAGAGAGGGAGAGACGGAGTGAGAAGAATGGGCGGATGAGAAGTATATGAGAGAGAGGGTGGGGTGGCGGGAGGAGAGGTAGATGTAAGATGGAAAGGAAAGAGAAATGAGAGAAGAGGAGGATATGAAAGGGAGGAGGGGAGATGAGAAAAAGAGTAAGATATGTAACTGAGATGTTAGCCTAAAAATTTAATAAACAAACAATCGTAACTGAGATGTTAGCCTAAAAAATTTATAAACAAACAATCGTAACCAAGATGTTAGCCTAAAAAATTGATAAACAAACAATCGTAACTGAGATGTTAGCTTAAAAAATCAATAAACAAACAATTGTATCCGAGATGACAGCCTAAAAAATTAATAAACAAACAATCGCATCCGAGATGTTAGCCTAAAAAATTAATAAACAAACAATCGCATCCGAGATGTTAGCCTAAAACATTAATAAACAAACAATCGTAACCGAGATGTTAGCCTAAAAAATTAATAAACAAACAATCGCATCCGAGATGTTAGCCTAAAAAATTAATAAACAAACAATCGTAACCGAGATGTTAGCCTAAAAAATTAATAAACAAACAATCGCATCCGAGATGTTAGCCTAAAACATTAATTAACAAACAATCGTAACCGAGATGTTAGCCTAAAAAATTAATAAACAAACAATCGCATCCGAGATGTTAGCCTAAAACAGTAATAAACAAACAATCGTAACCGAGATGTTAGCCTAAAAAATTAATAAACAAACAATCGCATCCGAGATGTTAGCCTAAAAAATTAATAAACAAACAATCGTAACCGAGATGTTAGCCTAAAAAATTAATAAACAAACAATCGCATCCGAGATGTTAGCCTAAAACATTAATAAACAAACAATCGTAACCGAGATGTTAGCCTAAAAAATTAATAAACAAACAATCGCATCCGAGATGTTAGCCTAAAACATTAATAAACAAACAATCGTAACCGAGATGTTAGCCTAAAAATTAATAAACAAACAATCGCATCCGAGATGTTAGCCTAAAAAATTAATAAACAAACAATCGTACCGAGATGTTAGCCTAAAAAATTAATAAACAAACATCGCATCCGAGATGTTAGCCTAAAACATTAATACAACCAATCGTAACCGAGATGTTAGCCTAAAAAATTAATAAACAAACAATCGCATCCGAGATGTTAGCCTAAAACATTAATAAACAAACAATCGTAACCGAGATGTTAGCCTAAAAAATTAATAAACAAACAATCGCATCCGAGATGTTAGCCTAAAAAATTAATAAACAAACAATCGTAACCGAGATGTTAGCCTAAAAAATTAATAAACAAACAATCGCATCCGAGATGTTAGCCTAAAACATTAATACACAAACAATCGCATCCGAGATGTTAGCCTAAAACATTAATAAACAAACAATCGTAACCGAGATGTTAGCCTAAAAAATTAATAAACAAACAATCGTAACCGAGATGTTAGCCTAAAAAATTAATAAACAAACAATCGTAACCGAGATGTTAGCCTAAAAAATTAATAAACAAACAATCGTAACCGAGATGTTAGCCTAAAAAATTAATAAACAAACAATCGCATCCGAGATGTTAGCCTAAAAAATTAATAAACAAACAATCGTAACTGAGATGTTAGCCTAAAAAATTAATAAACAAACAATCGTAACCGAGATGTTAGCCTAAAAAATTAATAAACAAACAATCGTATCTGAGTTGTTAGCCTAAAAAATTAATAAACAAACAATCGTAACTGAGATGTTAGCCTAAAAAATTAATAAACAAACAATCGTAACCGAGATGTTAGCCTAAAAAATTAATAAACAAACAATCGTATTTGAGTTGTTAGCCTAAAAAATTAATAAACAAACAATCGTATCTGAGTTGTTAGCCTAAAAAATTAATAAACAAATAATCGTATCTGAGTTGTTAGCCTAAAAAATTAATAAACAAACAATCGTATCTGAGTTGTTAGCCTAAAAAATTAATAAACAAACAATCGTATCTGAGTTGTTAGCCTAAAAAATTAATAAACAAACAATCGTAACCGAGATGTTAACCTAAAAAATTAATAAACAAACAATCGTATCTGAGTTGTTAGCCTAAAAAATTAATAAACAAACAATCGTAACCGAGATGTTAGCCTAAAAAATTAATAAACAAACAATCGTATCTGAGTTGTTAACCTAAAAACTTAATAAACAAACAATCGTAACCGAGATGTTAGCCTAAAAAATTAATAAACAAACAATTGCATGCGATACTTATCTTGAAAGGTACAGTCCAAACACACGTGCTTGTACGAAGAAATTTTCTTTCACGAGAAGATTTGTCACCATGTGCTTTTCGGCGAATATTCTAGCATGCGTAACCAAATTTACTGTATTATATTTGGCTTCAGGCGAAATATATTACGTTTATAATTAATATATTTTCAATTAAAGTATTTTAGTAGACTTTATGAGTTAACATGTTTCTACTTTTTGTTACTTTTAGTAGAATATTTCGTCGATTTATGCAAACCTTTCTGTTTTTTCACAGAGCAAAAGCAAACACGCCTTTCCTCCTCCACGAAAACGGAAGTGATATATTATATATATATTATATATATATATATATATATATATATATATATTATATATATAGAGGGCATTATTATACATACATGCCACACGCTTAAGTTTTCCTTATTAAGAAGTTGTCCTTAATTGCTATATATATATATATATCACAACGACCTCGAACACACAAGTGCAAACAAGAAGACAGAGAAAGGCAGAAACAAGGAAAATGCCACTTATATTTGAACACTATACAAATATTCCTTTAAAAAACTTTTCATTTAATTTTTCTAAATTTAATTATTAATCGTTACAGTTGAAAAGGTCTCAAAATGACCAAACCGTAAACCGGTATGAATTATAAAATTATTTTAGCATTTTCTATCTTGACTTGTGTGTTTTCATATTATATATATATATATATTATATATATATATATATATATAATATATATATATATATTACATTTTATAAAAGGCTTAGTAAAATAAATTACTTTGCCACATACTGAACTCATAGAAATGCAGCCAAAAAAAAAGATTTTTTAGCCATTTCTAATACTTAAAGAAAATTTCTCTCAGATAGTGTTTACTCAAAATAACCCACGAAGGTATGGGGGTAAAAACATTAAAAAATCACAAGTGCAAAGATTATTTGAGAACATTCGCCTTAAATGGTCCCTTACATACTGAATACTTGGTGAAATTGATTAATAATTAATTAATTTTACCCTCAATGTTGAAATTATATATATTATTATATATATATATATATATATATATAGATAGTATATATATATAATGTATATATATATATATGTATATATATGTATATATATATATATATGTATATATATATATATATGTATATATATATTATGTATATATATATATATATATATATATATATATGTATATATATATAATATGTATATA